>NC_067472.1:149234580-149534580 GCF_947179515.1 Apodemus sylvaticus
AGCAGATGGTGGTGAGGATGTGGATAAAGAGGAAAACTCCACTATTCCTGGTGGGATTGTAAGCTGGTACAACAAGTCTGTAAATAAGCCTGGAGATTCTTTAGAAAATTGGACATAATATTACCTGAGGGCTCAGCAATACCACTCCTGGGCATATATCCAGAAGATACTCCAACATGTAATAAGGATACATTCTCCACTATATTTATAACAGACTTATATATAATAGCCAGAAGTTAGAAATAATCGAGATGTCCTTCAACAGAAGAATGGACAAAAAAAAAATGTGTTACATTTACACGATGGAGTGCTACTCAGCTATTAAAAACAATGACTAGGCAAAGGAAGGGGACTAGAAAACACCATCCTTAGTGAGGTAACCTAATTACAAAAGAACATACATGGTATGTTCTCACTGATAAGTGCATATTAGCCATAATACTCAGAATACCCAAGATAAAATTCACAGACCACATGAAGCTCAAGAAGATGGAAGAGAATAGTGTGGGTCCTTTGGTCCTTCTTAGAAGGGTGCTCAAAATACCCATGGGAGGAGATTCAGAGACAGAGTATGGAGCAGAGAGCTAAGGAAAGGCCATTTAGAAACTGTCCTAAATGGGGATCCAACCCATATACATTTACCAAACCCAGGCACTAGTGTTGATGCCAATAGATTCTAGTGGACAGGAGCCTGATATAGCAGTCTCCTGAGAGGCTTCGCCAGTGCATGAAAAATACAGAAGTTGATGCTCACAGGCAACAAATGGATTGAGCATGGGGTTTCCAATCAAAGAGCTTGAGAAAGAATCCAAGGAGCTGAAGGGTTTTTCAGCCTTAGGAGGAATAGGAGGAAGTAGAGTATGAACAACCAGGACCACTAGTGCTCCCGGGGACTAAACCATCTAACACAGAGTACACATGGAGGGACCCATGGCTCTAACAACATATGTAGCAGAGAATGTCCTTTTCAGACCTCAATGAGAGGAGATGCCACTGGTCCTGTGAAGACTTGATGTTCTAGTGTAGGGGAATATTAGGCCAGTTAAGTGGGAGTGGGTGGATTGGTGATCAGGGGGAGCACTGATGGGAAAGGAGGTTTTCAGAGGGAAAAGTAGGAAATTGGATAATGTTTGAGATGTAAATTAAGCAAATATCTAATAAAAGAAATTAGTTTAAAAACAATTCTTCAGAATACATAATAGTTTTAACATTTATCAAAGGTGAAAAACAAATTTTCATACTCATGAGATGAATATGTTCATTTATTTATTTGTAAAGCATTAAATCTGTACTGTTTATACCTGCTTGACAGAAATTGTTTTTAACATTTTTGAACTGGCTTCTATTTTGAATTGTAGTAGTTAATGTTGAGAAAGATGTATCACATAAATGTATAGTAGAAAATATCAGAAGTATGTTTAGGCCTATTCCAAAAATTATCAGAAACTTCAGCCCTAGTCATGAGCCTAAATAGATTGCATCATGGCTAATGAAACTCAAGGAAGACATTCAAACATTCTAGCACAAAGCATCCTGACGATTTTCTGATTTGATACCCATGATACTAAGTTATAACAGACAATCATTACAATTATTTATTCTCTCATATTAAGTCATTATGCTTCTGAAAGAGCAGAAACCTTTGTATAAGGAGTAAAATAATGTGGGTCAGATCACATAATAGTGTTGGTTTAATTGAGCTGTTTCAGGATTCACTGGTATTGCCTGGTATTGCAACATGTATATCATAAAACATGCTAGTTATTTGATCAGACCTTAAGCTGTGGTGGAACTATATAGACACTCAAGAAAAATGTCCTAATTTTTAATATCTGAGTGGTATTCAATATTTTAAATGAACCAGATTTTTTGTATCCATTCTTCTGTCATGGAACATCTAGGTTGTTTCCAGCATCTGGCTATCACAAACAAGGCTTCAATGAACATAGTGGAACATGTTCCCCTGAGGCATGGTGGGACATATTTCGGGTATATTACCAAGAATTGTATAGCTGGTTTTCAGGTAGATCTTTTTCCAGTTTTCTGAGGAACCTCCATATCATTTTCCAGAGTGGTTGTAATCCCACCAGTTTGCAATCCCACCAGCAATGTTCCTATTTTTCCACATCCTTGACAACATGTTTTATCTCATGAGATTTTAATCTCAGCCATGCTGGTGGGTGCAAAGTACAATCTCATGGTCTGTTTGATTTTAATTTTTTTGGTAACTAAGATCTTTGAACATTTTATATATATAAATGTTCATATGTCCCCCCCCCCATATGTCCGATAAGACCTCTTCTCTCCATCGATTCTCCAATTGTTCCCCTTCCCTTTTCTCTGTCCTGGTACTCCCCTACAATGTTGGATCAAGCCTTTTCAGGATCAGGGCCCTCTTCTTCCTTGTTCATGGGAATCGTTTGATATGCTAATTGTGTCTTCAGTATTCAGAGCTTCTGGACTAATTAATATACACTTATCAATGATTCCATTCCATGTGTATTCTTTTGTGATTGAGTTACCTTGCTTAGGAACTTCAAACCATTTGCCTAAAAAATTAATAAATTCATTGTATTTAATTGCTGCATAGTATTCCATTGTATAAATATACCACATTTTCTGTATCCATTCCTCCACTGATGGACATCTGGGTTCTTTCCAGCTTCTGGCTAATATAAATGAGGCTGCTATGAAGATAGTGGAGCATGTGTCCTTATTGCATGCTGGGGAATCCTCTGGGTATATGCCCAGGAGAGGTATAGCAGGGTCCTCCAAAAGTGTCATGTCCAGTTTTATGAGGAACCGCCACACTGATTTCCATAGTGGTTATACCATCTTACAATCCCATCAGCAGTGGAGGAGTGTTCTTCTTTCTCCTCATCCTCCCCAACACCTGCTGGCTCCTGTGTTTTTAACCTTAGCTATTCTGAGTGGTTTGAGGTGAAATCTCAGGCTTGTTTTGATTTGCATTTCCCTAATGACTAATGATGTTGAGCATTTCTTAAGGTGCTTCTCAGTCATCCGAATTTCTTCAGGTGAAAATTATTTGTTTAGATCTATACCCCATTTTTAATAGGGTTGTTTGGTTCTCTGGGGTCTAACTTCTTGAGTTATATTGGATATTATTCCTCTATCGGATGTAGTGTTGGTGAAGATCTTTTCCCAATTTGTTGGCTGCTGTTTTGTCCTTTTGACAGTGTCCTTTGCATTACAAAAAAATTGTAATTTTATGAGGTCCCATTTGTCAATTCTTGATCTTAGAGCATAAGCTATTGATGTTTTGTTCAGGAACTTTTCCCCTGTGCCCATGTCCTCATGGGTTTTCTCCAGTTTCTTTTTTATTAGTTTCAGTGTGTCAGGTTTTATGTGACCCAAAAAACTCCACCAGAGCACTACTACAGCTGATAAACAACTTCAGCAAAGTGGCAGGTTATAAAATCAACTCAAGCAAATCAGTTGTCTTCCTATACTCAAAGGATAAGCAGGCTGAGAAAAAAGTCAGGGAAATGACACCCTTTACAATAGCCTCAAACCATATAAAGTATTTTGGTGTGACCCTAACTTAACAAGTGAAAGATCTATATGACAAGAACTTCAGGTCTCTGAAGAAGGAAATCGAAGGAGACCTCAGAAAATGGAAAAATCTTCCATGCTTATGGAGTGGCAGGATGAATATAGTTAAAATGGTCATTTTGCCAAAAGCAATATACAGATTCAATGCAATCCCCATCAAAATCCCAAATCAGTTCTTCACAGAGTTAGAAAAAGCAATTCGCAAATTCATCTGGAATAACAAAAAACCCAGGATAACTAAAACTATTAACAGCATCTGTTAATAGAGAAAGAGGAACAGTCCTCCACTGCTGGTGGAATTGTAAGTATATATTAACAGTATTTACTATCAACAGTAAAAGAACTTCTGGGGGAAATCAGTATCCCAGACCTCAAGCAATACTACAGAGCAATAGTGTTAAAAACTGCATGGTCTTGGCACAGGGACAGGCAAGTGGACAAATGGAATAGAATTGAAGACCCAGAAATGAATCCATACACCTATGGTCACTTGATCTTCGACAAAGGAACAGAAAACATCCAGTGGAAAAAATATAGCATTTTCAACAAATGGTACTGGTTCAACTGGAGGACAGCATGCAGAAGAATGCAAATTGATCCATCTTTGTCTCCTTGTACTAAGCTCAACTCCAAGTGGATCAAGGACCTGCACATAAAACCAGACACACTGAAATTAATAGAACATTTCTTTAGGTGTTTCACAGACCTTCACTGTTCTTCTGTTGGGAATTCTCAGTTTAGTTCTATGCCCCATTATTTGATTGGGCTGTTTGGTTTTTTGAAGGTTATTTTCTTGAGTTCTTTATATATTTTCGATATTAGCCTCTATCAGATTTCGGGCTAGTGAAGATTTTTTTCCCATTCTTTCATTTTTCTATCTTTCACTTGTTTGGTTAGAGTTACCCCAAGATATTTTATATTACTTATGGATATTATAGAGTGAGTTGTTTCACTAATGTTTTTCTCAGACTGTTTATATTTTGTATAAGAGAAGGCAACTGATTCATTTGAGTTAATTTTAATCTGGCCACTTTGCTGAGTTGTTTATCAGTTGGAGAAGTTCTCTGGTAGAGTTTTGGGGGTTGCTTATATATACTAGCATATCATCTGCAATAGCGGTACCCTTACTTCTTCTTTGCCAATTTATATATACTTGATCTCTTTTTGTTTTCTTACTGTTCTAACTTCCACTTCATGTTCTATATTGATTAGATATGGAGAGAGTGGGCATCCTTGTCTTGTCCTTGATTTCAGTGAGTGCCTCAAGTATGACTACCTTCTGGGAGGCACAACAAGCAATCAGAGGTAGATATTTGCACCCAATCAAATGACAGAATCTGCTGACTCATGGTTGAATTGGGGAAAGCAGAGGAGTAGGGAAATCCTGTAGGAGGACCAGACGGTTCAATTAACCTGGATCCCTGAGAAGTCTCAGACACCTTAACACTAACTAGACTATATAGAAAGACTTATATGAGACCCCCAAAAATATATACAGCAGAGAACTTATGGGTTTGGGTTTAGTCGGAGAAGATGTACCTAACCCTCAAGAGACTGGAAGCCTAAGGAAGTTTAGAGGTCTGGTAGGGTGCTGCTGCCCAGGTTGTACAGATCCCAAAGCAGGCACCCGAAGGCTCCCGCTGGTGCCTGCTGGATTCACCGGAGCACACCAACTTCTTCCAGCTGGCCGCCCAGAAGCCCTTCTAGCCTCTTGCAGGACCTGAAGATGTGGTGCTGCCGCCCTGGCTGATCTGGATCCGGAAGCGGAGAGAGTTGAGCTGAGGGCTCCCGCCTGAGGCCTTGCCCCAGATTGTGTCTGTGGACCAGATGGAGCCCATGTGCACCCCCAGGGAGTGCTGATGGTGTACGCTGCCGGGACCTCCCCTGTGTTCTAATCACTCTGCTGGGCAGCCGATCCCCCAACCGGGCTGGCGCACACAAGGTTAGCCTGGCCGCCCAGGCCCTGAGTCCAGGCAAAAGCCTGGGAGGCCAAGGTCCAAGCAAAGTTCCCCTAGGGCTATGACTGTTAATTGGGTCTGCCAGGTGACCAGGATGGCGGGCATGCATGCTCGCGCTCCCCGAAAGCGCTGGGAGAGTCTGCTGTGCTAACAACCTCCTGGGCAGGTTGACACACAGATGGCCCACCAAGCCGCCCAGTTCTTGGGGTCAGTCCTGTGCCTTTTGGGGCCTAGACCCCCGCTTTGTTAGCCTCAGGCTATGCCTGTTATGGCTCTGCTCGCCAGAGCTCTCTGTCATACTGTAGGCTGCGTGCGCTCAGGCCAGGGCAAAAAACCTCCTGGCTGGGTTAGCACCCTGATGGCCCCCCGAACAGCCCAGGGCCTGGGTGCAGGCCAATGCCTGTCAGGCTCAGAACCCCGCGGTGTTGGCCTCAGATTATGTTTGTGTACCTCAGTCTGTCCGATCTCTCTGGAGTCCTAAACCAAAATGGAGGTGAACCTCTCCTGACTGGCGGGAGGCCTAGTTCTGAAGTGGCTTCCGTGCAGCAAAAGGCGCCGCAAAACCGCTTGCAGCCTGGCTGGTCAGCGAAGGTCAGTGGTCGTGGCCGCAGGGCCTAACTGGACCCTGTGTCGCCTTGGTTCCACTGCTGATGGCCCTTCAGCTGGACCAGCCACTGCTGCACTGCCGCCGCTGCCGCTGCTGCCGCCCTACTACGAGAACTGTTTCTGCCATAGCAATTCTTCAAGGTGGGTGCCCAAAGACTGTAATGAGAAGTACATCCTTGTCTCCCATCATGAAATAAATCCCAAATTGACTCATCCTAAATTCAGATGATGAATCACTCCAAAATTCAGGGAACAAAGATGCTTCAGAGGTAGGAACATATTTCTTGCACAGAAAACGGAAGCAGCTGACTCATACAGGAATTAGGAGAGTTCCAGCATGTCCCTTCTTATGATGGGTTTTTATTTGCCCTGGCTGCCATAGATTCGTCTCTATATACCTGACATCTGGACTATAGCCAGAACCCTGGTTATTAAAGCCTTGAGTGCAGCAATGGTTATTAGTTCTGATTGTCTCTATTTGGAGGACTATGTCCATTCATATAGCATATGGACTTCAAACCAATCAGGAGAGAGTTCTCAATCCAAATAAATTAATAAATAAATAAAAGAAAAAAAGAAAAAAAGAAAGAAAAGAAGAACCCTGCAGTAATCTTATTCAACATTCCCCATGCTGCTGATTCATCTGTGTCTCCTTTCTGTGGGTTTCAGAAGAAGAATGCAAAGTGGAAGCATAACACAGTGAAAACATAATTTACCCTAATATCTGGCTCCAATTAACAACAAAGAAAAACAGCCTCTGTTGCCTGGAGCCTGATTATGTACCTGGCTACATGGCCTAGATCCTAGCTGTCTCTTATAAAACACATATTTTTCTCTGTGCCTTTCTCATTATAACTCTTTGCTGCCATGTAATGCTTGCTGCACACCTGGGTCATTTTTCCCAAGTGCAATGAAGGCATACATAAATTATTCCATTATATAAGATATTTATGAATATTTCTGTATTATAAAAAGGCTGTTTAGATTTTGTAAAAGAAATATTGAAGCTGCAGCAGCTGATTCCCCTGAGGGGCCCTGCTGGCTTGCGATCCAGCCACCCCTACTTTCCTATCCCATTGAATTCCACTATCCCTGCCTGAGGCTTCTACTGGGGCATATCACCAGTTTGTCTACTCTTCTGAAGACAGTAGTGTCTGAAAGGTTCCCAGGAGTTGTGCTACAAAAAAGGGCAAATGGAAAGGGAGCTTCCCAAATAGCCACAGCAGCTGGATATCATGAAGTACCCAGCAGACTCAGGACTAATCATCTATTAAACCTCCTGGCCCCTGAATTCTCTTCCCATTCCTGCCTTTGCCTTCTGCCAGGGCAGAACACCTGCTTGTCTGCTCCACTGAAGATACCACATTCTGCAGGCCTACCAGGAGTTCCTAAGCACGCAGGGCAACTGATCCAACAGTCTGAAAGCCCCATGGAGTTCTGCTGCACACAGGGTAACAGACCTCATAATTTGGAGATTTCCAATAACAATAATAATAATAATTTCAACTTTGGAAATGTTTACTCCTTCCTGCTTTCCCCTCTGAAATTTCTCTCCCCATTTTACCCTTTCCCCTGCATCGAGGAAGTTGTTTTTCCCAAACCTACGCCTGCCCCATTACCTAGTCATTCCCCTAAGCTGGGGCATCATGCCTTTGCAGAACCCAGGGCTTCCCTTACTATTGAAACTAAACAAGGCTGTACTCTGCTACATATATCATTGGAGTCATGGGTTCCTCCATGTGAATTCTTTGGTTTGTGGTTTAGTCCCTGGAAGCTGAAGTTGGTCTGGCTGTTTGGTATTGTTGTTATTCATATGGGGTTGCAAATCCCTTTAGCTCTTTTAGTCCTTCTCCTTACTCCTCCATTAGAGTTCCCATGCTTAGTTTGGTGATTGACTGCAGTATCCACATCTATTTCAGTTAGGTTCTGACAGAGTCTCTCAGAAGACATTCATATCAGACTTCTGTCTGCAAGAACTTCTTTGTCTCAGCAAGTATCAGATTTTAGTGGCTTCATATGGAATGCATACACAGGTGGGACAGTCTCTAGTTGGCCATTCCTTTAATCTCAACTGCACCCTTTGTCCCTGTATTTCCTTTAGACAAAAGCAAATCTGTTTTAAAATTTTGTGAAGGGTGGGTGGACCCATCACTCAACCAGGGGCCATGACTAAATTTTGGATATGGTTTCTACAGGTTCTCCTTCTCCTTTGTTGGTTATTTTAGCAAATGTCTTCCCTGTTTCGTTAGGGGATCCTCTTCCTTTTCTGGCATCTTGGACTTCCTTTTGGCTACTCCCAGTTTTCCATCCCCCATTGCTACACACTTCTGTTCAATTTCCTGACCCTTTGTACATTTCTTGTTCTTCTCCCACACATATCCCTCCCTTACTTTTTTCCTCTCTTGTTCCTCTCTTTCTCCTAAGTCCCTCACATGCTCAAACTCCCATGATTATTTTGTTTCCCCTTCTGAGATGCACTGAGGTACCCACACTTTGGTCTTCCTATATTTGGCCTTCATATTGACTACATGTAGTATAATGGATATTTCCAGCTTTGTTACTAGCATCTACTTGTCATTGACCACACACTCTGTGTGTTTGTGAGTGAGTGTGTGTGTGTGCGTGTGTGTATGTGTGTGTGTTTTGTGTGACTATGTTACCTCACTCATATTATTTTCTAGTTCTATTCATTTGCCTGTGAATTTCATAAAGTCATTGATTTTAATGGCTGAATAGCACTCCATTTTATAAATTTATTGTATCTTCTGTACCTATTCTCCTGTTGAGGGACATATGGATTCTTTCCAGGTTCTAGCTATTATAAATAAGGTTGCTATGAAAATAGTGGAGCATGTGCTCTTTTATGTTGGAATATCTTTTGGTTATATTCCCAGGAGAAGTTCAAAGTTTTAGTTGTGTCTATGTTAATATTAGAAGTACTTTATCAGAACTAGATAAAGAGCTTCTCAGAAAACTTCATTGCTAACTTTCTGAAACTTTGAAGTCTTAATTTAACAAGTGAAAGAAATCTAAACCATATTTATCTATATTATATATTTTAACTCATTGTCATATATCTTTAAAAATTACATTAACACACCATGAGAAAATGCCTTTAGCTTTAATAACTTAAATTTGCAGGTCTTAAATCATTTTCTTACCCTTACAATTTACTTAAACTTTCATATCCTCAGACCTTACAAGAACATTATTTTTTTTAAGCCGGAACTCATTTTACAATGACTATTCCATGAGACATAGGTTCTTAATTATTGAGAACAGTCATCGTAAAATGAGTTCCTTTGCATCAGAAAATAATAAGATATTGTATTGAATCTGTTTTGTGAGTTTATCTCATTTTAGATTCCAGTTGCAAATGAAGGTGAGTCTAGACATATTAATACCTCAATAAAATGAGTCCTGGTGGCTGGTTTTTTCATATGAAGATGACTGGTAAGACCATTAAAACCTTGTTGTCAGATCTGTTATACTTCTTGCTATAAAACTGGCCAATGTATTCTTAGCCTACTTGTCAATGACATGGTAGATCTAATAAAGATATATTTAATCTGAGTAAGCAGGAAGTGCAATTCAAGCAGTTCTTGAATGTAAGAAAAATGGTACTTAGTGGCTATTTTATATTTCTCCATGATAATCTTAGTTTCATTTCGGACTAACTCAAGGAGATAGACTTCAGAGAACCAAATATTTCTACTAAAAATGGGGTACAGAGCTAAACAAAGAATTTTCAATTAAGGAACACTGGATGGTGGAGAAACATCTAAAGCAATATACAACATACTTAGTCATCAGGGAACTGCACATCAAAACAACCCTGAGATTCCACCTCACACCAGTCACAATGGCTTAGATCAAAAACACAGGGGACAGCATATGCTGAAGAGGATGCAGAAAAAGAAAGAGGAACACCCCTCCATCACTGATGGGATTGCAATCTGGTAAAATCACTCTGGAAATCAGTTTGGAGGTTCCTCAGGAAATTGGACATAGCACTACCTGGAGACCTAGCTGTACCACTGCTGTGTAAACACCAAGAGCATGCTCCAACATGTAATATATTTGATTATCTTCATAGCAGCCTTATTTATAATACTCAGAAGCTGTAAAGAACCCAGATGATCCTCAACAGAGGAATGGATACAGAAAATGTGTTACATTTACACCTGGAGTTTCACTCAGCTGTTCAAAACAATGAATTCATGATATTCTTAGACAAATGGATGGATCTAGAATTTATCATCCAGAGTGAGGTAACCCAATCACAAAACAACACACTTATTATACACTTGCTGATAAGTGGATATTAGCCCAAAAGCTTGGAATACCCAAGATACAACTCACAGACCACATGAAGCTCAAGAAGAAGGAAGACTAAAGTGTGGATACTTTGATCCTTATTGATAGGTGGATAATAGTACTCATGGCTCACAGTCAACTAATAGACTGAGCATATGGTCCCCCATGGAGCAGCTAGAGAAAGTACCCAAGGAGTTGAAGAAGTTTGCAGCCTTGCAGGAGATACAATAGTTTGTACTCACTAGTACCCCCATATCTCCCAGGGACTAAACCACCAAATGAAGATTACACATGCAGGGACCCATGGTTTCTCATGTAGTAGAAGATGGCCATTTCAGACATCAATGAGAGGAGAGGCCATTTGTCCTGTGAAGGCTTGATTCTCTGGAATAGGGGAATGAAAGTCAGGAAATTGGGGCAGGGAGTGAGCAAGGGAAGAGGAATATGATGGGGCTTTCAGAGGAGTAATGTAGAAAGGGTATACCATTAGAAATGTAAATAAACCAAACATGTAATAAAAATCTCAAAAAATAAAATGAATGCAAGTCAAATGTACATATACACAGAGAGTGGTATTCACACACACACACACACACACACACACACACACACACACACACCATAGCATTGTATCCAAATTACATGCATACACACATAAAATAATACGTTTAAAATTATTCTATACAGATTTTCATTTATATATACATATTTAAATATAAACCTTAATTTAGAATTTTAAAGCCAAATTTTGGTACAGATTTTGTAGATTTTATTTTTAAAATAAACAGGGGAAGAGTGATAGCATGGGATTTATAAAGATCATGGGTCTAGTGGGAACAGTGGAAATATATCATTTTTAGCAGCTGGTGATGACATGGCTATTAGTGCTGAATTAGTGAAGTGAACCTGGGTAAGTACCTGATTCTATTATGTGAGCACTTTGTAACAACTACAGTGTTCCAGGTTTTAATACTTATCATTTTTTTTAAAAAACTACAGTTTCACAGTAGAATGTGTCCTCGATATTTTTACTATTATTATTATTAATGTTATTATTATTATTAGTAGTAATAGTAGTAGTAGTAGTATCTTTAATATTTTTGTTGCAAACTAGTTATTATCTCTGTCCTGTCTTCTGACAGTTCATCATTCTCCTCTTCCTCTCCTATCTCTATGATGATATTCCCACAGTCCCACACCCTCACACACCCGACAGTCCTATCCATTTCCCGAGACCGCGTGTCTCTCAAGAGTTAGGTGTTTCTTCACTCATTGCAGATAGAAGAGGCAGTCATTTGCCATGAATGTACTGGGAGTCTCAAAACAGCTACTTTATGCTGCATTGTTTGTGCTCAGTGCCTGAGAGATCTCAGGCGTCCACGGTTATTGAGACTGCTAGTATTCCTATGGTGCAGATGCCTCCTTGGCTTATTCCAGCCTTTCTCTAATTGAAACCCAGGGCTCCTATGAAAGAATCTGCTTCTGTCTTAGCTAACTTACTGTTTTTCCTCTAGGACAGCAAGCTTTCTAGGCTCCTGTCTGTAAGTACCACATAACATCAGAAATTGTGTCTGACCTTGGGGCCTCCCCTTGTGATCGATCCTGATTTGGGCTAGTCATGGGACCTCTTTTCCTTCAGACTTCTCTAATTATATCCATGCAGTTCATTTAGACAAGGAGACAGTTCAGAGTCAGAGGTTTTGATGATGGGATTAAAACTCCCTTCCTCCACTTGATGACCTACCTCCTATTGATGGTGGATTCTACAAGTTTCCTTTCCACACTGTCAGGTATTTCATCTAAGGTACCTTCCTTTTGAGTCTTACCACCTGAATTCTCTTACCACCTGAATCTATGGTACATTCTAGAGGATCCCCCAGTTTGCACCCCCAAGGTTGTGTGTTTCCTTTCATTATGCTGGCACATTGGCCTTCACTCCTGGTTTTCCTCTCCCATACCTGATCATCTTTCCCCTCTCCTATACCCCTCCTAGTATGCTCTCCCACCCCATATAGTTCAGCCCCTCCTCTGCCTCCCGGTTTCTTCTCCCCCCATATTGGAACTGAAACATCCCCACATGTGACCTAAAATTCTCTTCCAGAAACAAAATAATTGAAAAGATTATTTCAAGGTTCAGTGTCATAGAGACACTAGGTAATAGTCAAACATTTATGTATCACTGCCTAGTACTTGCACTCTTACCAACTTGGGGAAATTTTCTGGAAATCAAATATCTTAGATAGAATTGAGAAAAACACCCATTCATTCATTAATCCTAGAAGGATCAGATGACCAGCACATGAGAATCCATATTCTACTACACTTTCTGTGCAAATATAAATTAACTAAACATGACTTTTGGAGATCCTGGTGTATTCAAGCCAAAGAAATTTATAAGTGGGTGGCTATAACAGTAGAGATGAGTGGGACACCATACTTTCTCTGTAAAAGTTTTCTGATGCTGTCTTATAGTGAATGAATATACAACACAGTAAACAGACAATCACTAATGATTTACAGGTTGGCCAAATAAATTTCTTGTATTCATAGCTAGAAACATGAAGGTATTCTGTTATAATTCTTTTGGAGAGTTTAAGTAGAGGACTAGCCATTGTTTGTACTTCTACTTAGGGAATTATTATTATTATTGTTGTTGTTGTTATTGTTGTTGTTGTTACTATAATTTTCTTTAATTTCTATTCACAGTCCACTTGCCCAGTCCATCTCCGGACAGTTCTTCATCCCATTCCTCCTCCCTCAACTCCAAGATGCTGTCCCAACACCCCTATAAACCTCTACTTCCTGCCAAGCCTCCATAACTCCTGAAGCCTCAAGTCTTTCAAGGGATAGCTGCCTCTTCTCTAATTAACATTGCACCACAGCATCCTCTCCTGTATATGTTTTGTGCTTCAGACCAACAAATATATGCTGCATTGTTGGTGAGTCAGTATCAGAGAGATCTCTGGTGTCCAGGTTTGTAGCAGCTGCTGGATTTCCTATGAGGTTACCTTGTTGAAGAGCCTGGGAGAATACAACTGGACCTATAGGTTATAAAGCCTTCTCATAATCAGATACTAAAACAAAAGTGAGGATATATACATATTTCCATTCAGACACACATAAAATTTTGTATAAGCAAATATAAGTGTTATTACACTGCTATAAGCAATATTAAACCACAAATATTTTCTTATGGTTTTCAGGTTAGGGTTTTGTAAGTGTTTTAATTTCTGCCATCATTATTTCGTTGATCTCGTGAATTGATGCCAGATCACATAATATTCAGATATATATAGTATCCAAAATCAGAGAAGCATGGTCTTTGTTTTATGTATGTTCTGTTCCAAATTCAGGGTCTGATAAATAAAATAAATTTTGTAACTTTTATGCTAAGGATACGGATACTAGAGCCTGTTTACAAAAAACAGTCAATGAATCAACTAAATATTTTTGTTTAGAGTAAGAGGCTGTATTTAGGCAGTGGAAGGGAAAAGGAAAGAAAGGGACTGTTATTGTGGAGGGCAGGGCTTTTTGTGGGTGATGGGTCTCACCGAGATTACCAGGCTTCCAGCTCAGGAACTCTGGAGGGTGGCTTCTTGCCAACTGATCAGAATGCAGAAGGTTCTCTAGGATGTATCAGAATATATTGTTTTCACAGGAGCAGACCAGTAAAAAGTCTGATACAGCAGAAAGGACCAGGTCAATAGAACAAAATGGAAAACAACAGATTGGGAAAAAGTCTTTATTAATACTACATTCAATAGAAGAATAATATCTAATATATATGAAGAGCTAACGAAGGGAGACTCCAGAGAGCCAAATATCCCTACTTCAATGTGGTACAGAGCTAAACAAAGAATTCTCAACTGAGGATTACTGAATAGCTGAGAAACACCTAAAGAAATGTTCAATATCCTTAGTCATCAGGGAAATTCAAGTGAAAACAACCTTAAGATTCTACCTCACAGTAGTCAGAATGGCTAAGATCAAAAACTCAGATGACAGCAGATTAAGGAGAGGATGTGGAGAAAGAGGAACACTCTTCCATTACTGGTGGGATTGTAAGCCGGTAAAAACACTTTGAAAATCAGTTTAGCAGTTCCTCAGAAAATTGAATATAATTGAAAATTGATATACCTGAGGACCCAGCTATATCACTCCTGGGAATATCCCCAGAAGATGCTCCAACATGTAATAAGGACACATGCTCCACTAAGTTTATAGCAACCTTATGCATAATAGGCAGAAGCTTTTAAGAACCTGGATGTCCCACAACAGAGGAATGGATACAGAAAACGTGGTACATGTAAACAATGGAGTTCTACTCACCTATTAAAAACAATGAATTCATGATATTCTTAGGCAAAAGAAAGAAACTGAGATCGGCGGCGGCTGCGGCGGCGGCAGCAGGGGCAGCAGTGGCTGCTCCAGCTGAAGGGCCATCAGCAGTGGAACCAAGGCGTCACAGGGACCAGTTAGGCCCTGCGCCCACGACCACTGACCTTCGCTGACCAGCTGGACAGCAAGCAGCTGCAGTTGTGCGGCGCCTTTCCTGCACGGAGGCCACTTCAGAACTCGGCCTCCCACCAGTCAGGAGAGGAGGATCCATCTTGGTTCCGTACTCCAGGAATCGGACAGACTGAGGTACACAAACATAATCCGAGGCCAACACCGCGGTGGTCTGAGCCCGACGGGCGTTGGCCTGCACCCAGGCCCTGGGCGGGTCGGGGGGCCATCGGGGTGCCAACCCAACCAGGAGGTTTTTTGCCCAGGCCTGCGAGCGCGCCGCCGCCATTTTGCCTGCAGGACGACAGAGAGCTCAGGCGGGCAGACCTGTAACAGGCATAGCCTAAGGCTAACAAAGCGGGGGTCCAGGCCCCAAAAGGCACAGGACTGACCCCAAGAACTGGGCAGCTTGGTGGGCCATCTGTGAGTCAACCCGCCCAGGTGATTGTTAGCAAAGCAGACTCTCCCGGCGCTTTCAGGGAGCGCGGGCTCACACGCCCGCCATCCTAGTCACCTGGCAAACCCAATTAACAGTCAAAGCCGTAGGGGAACTTTGCTTGGACCTTGGCCTCCCAGGCTTTTGCCTGGACTCAGGGACTGGGCGGCCAGGCTAACCTTGTGTGCGATAGCCCGGTTGGCAGATCGGCTGCCCAGCGGAGTGAGCGGAACTCAGGGGAGGTCACAGTAGCATACACCATCTGCACTCCCTGGGAGTGCACACAGGCTCCATCTGCTCCACAGACACAATCTGGGGCAAGGCCTCAGGCAGAAGCCCTTAGCTCTACTCTCTCCGCTTCCGGATCCAGATCAGTCTGGGCGGCAGCATTACATCTCCAAGTCCTGCAAGTGGCTAGCTGGGCTTCCGGGCGGCCAGCTGGGAGAAGTCAGTGTGCTCCAGCGAATCCAGCAGGCCCCAGCGGGAGCCTTCGGGTGCCTGCTTTGGGATCTGAACAGCCTGGGCAGCAGCACACTGTCTACAAGCAGTGCAGGAGGTAAGCTGTGCACCAGAGGCCAACTGGGAAGGGGCAGCTTGCACTGGTGAGTCCAGCACTGACAAGATAAACTAACACCAGTGAGATCTAGATGGCAAAAGGCAAACGCAGGAACGTCACTAACAGAAATCAAGGCAATATGGCAACATCTGAACCCAATTCTCCTCTACCAACATGTCCTGGATACCCCATCACACCAGTAAAACAAGATTTGGATTTAAAATCACTGGTCATGATGCTGGTACAGGAACACATGAAGGTCATACATAAAGAAATTCAGGAGACAATGGATCAAAAGGTAGAAGCCCTTGCAAGGGAAACACAAAAATCATTGAAAGAAATCCAGGAGAATACAAAAGCCAACAAGGAGGAAATGCAAAAAACACTTAAAGAAATACAGGAGAACTTTGCTCAACAGGCTGAGGTCATGAAAGACGAAACACAAAAATCTCTTAAAGAAATACAGGAGAACTTTGGTCAACAGGCTGAGCTCATGAAAGAGAAAACACAAAAATCTCTTAAAGAATTACAGGAAAACACAAACATGCAAGTGAAGGAGCTAAGCAAAACCATCCAGGATCTAAAATCAGAAGTAGAAACAACTAAGAAAACTCAAAGGGAGACAACTTTGGAGATAGAAAGCCTTGGGAAGAAATCAGGGGACAGAGATACAAATATCAACAACAGAATACAAGAGATAGAAGAAAGAATCTCAGATGCTGAAGATTCCATAGAAACCATGGACTCAACAGTTAAAGAAAATGCAAAATGCAAAAAGCTTGTAACCCAAAATATCCAGGAAATCCAGGACACAATGAGAAGACCAAACCTAAGGATTATAGGCATAGAGGAGAGTGAAGATTTACAACTTAAAGGGCCAGCAAATATCTTCAATAAAATTATGGAAGAAAACTTCCCTAACCTAAAGAGAGAGATGCCCATGAATATACAAGAAGCCTACAGAACTCCAAACAGACTGGACCAGAACAGAAATACTTCCCGTCACATAATAATCAAAACACCAAATGTTCTAAACAAAGAAAGAATACTAAAGGCAGTAAGAGAAAAAGGCCAAGTAACATATAAAGGAAGACCTATCAGAATCACAGCAGACTTTTCACCTGAGACTATGAAGGCTAGAAGGTCCTGGGCAGATCTCATGCAGACTCTAAGAGAACACAAATGCCAACCAAAACTACTATATCCAGCAAAACTCTCAATCACCATAGATGGAGAAACTAAGATATTTCATGACAAAACCAAGTTTACCCAATATCTATCCACAAACCCGGCCCTAAAAAGGATAATAGGAGGACAACACCAATACAAGGAGGGAAACTTCACCCTGGAAAAAGCAAGATAGTAACCTTTCATCAAACCCAAAAGAAGTTAAGCATTCAAATTTAAAAAATAACGTCAAAAATGATAGGAAGTAACAATCACTATTCCTTAATATCTCTTAACATCAATGGACTTAATGCCCCAATAAAAAGACACAGACTAACTGAATGGATACGTAAACAGGACCCTACATTTTGCTGCTTACAGGAAACACACCTCAGGGTCAAAGACAAACACTACCTTAGAGTAAAAGGCTGGAAGACAATTTTACAAGCAAATGGTCTCAGGAAACAAGCTGGAGTAGCCATTTTAATATCAGATAAAATTGACTTTCAACCCAAAGTCATCAAAAGAGACCCTGAGGGACACTTCTTGCTGGTCAAAGGAAAAATACAAAAAGAAGAACTGACAATCCTGAACATCTATGCCCCAAATGTAAGGGCACCCTCTTTTGTAAAAGAAACTTTATTAAAACTAAAAGCACACATTGCACCTAACACAATAATTGTGGGTGACTTCAACACTGCACTTTCCTCAATGGACCGATCAGGAAAACAGAAATTAAACAGGGACACAATGAAACTAATTGAAGCTTTGGACCAATTAGATTTAACAGATATATATAGAACATTCTATCCTAAAACAAAAGAATATACCTTTTTCTCAGCACCTCATGGTACCTTCTCCAAAATCGACCATATAATTGGTCACAAGACAGACCTCAACAAATATAAGAAGATCGAACTAATCCCATGCCTCCTATCTGATCACTATGGAGTAAAAGTGGTCTTCAATAGCAACAGAAACAACAGAAAGCCCACATACACGTGGAAACTGAACAATATTCTACTCAATGATACCTTGGTCAAGGAAGAAATAAAGAAAGAAATTAAAGACTTTTTAGAACACAATGAAAATGAAAACACAACATACCCAAATCTATGGGACACAATGAAAGCAGTGCTAAGAGGAAAACTCATAGCCCTGAGTGCCTCCAAAAAGAAAATGGAGAGAGCATACATTACCAGCTTAATGACACACCTGAAAGCCCTGGAACAAAAAGAAGCTATTTCACCCAGGAGGAGTAGAAGGCAGGAAATCATCAAACTCAGGGCCGAAATCAATCAAGTAGAAACAAAGAGAACCATACAAAAAATCAACAATACCAGGAGCTGGTTCTTTGAGAAAATCAACAAGATAGATAAACCCTTAGCCAGAATGACCAAAGGGCACAGAGAAAGTATCCAAATTAACAAACTTAGAAATGAAAAGGGAGATATAACAACGGAAACTGAGGAAATCCAAAAAATCATCAGATCCTACTACAAGAGCCTATACTCAACACAACTGGAGAATCTGGAGGAAATGGACAATTTCCTTGACAGATACCAAATACCAAAATTAAATCAGGACCAACTAGACCATCTAAACAGTCCCATAATGCCTAAAGAAATAGAAGGAGTCATAGAAAGTCTTCCAACCAAAAAAAGCACAGGACCAGATGGCTTCAGTGCAGAATTCTACCAGACCTTCAAAGAAGAGTTAACACCAATACTCTTCAAACTATTCCACAAAATAGAAACAGAAGGAACACTACCCAATTCCTTCTACGAAGCCACAATTACGCTGATACCAAAGCCACACAAAGATCCAACAAAGAAAGAGAACTTCAGACCAATTTCCCTTATGAACATCGATGCAAAAATACTCAATAAAATTCTTGCCAACCGAATCCAAGAACACATCAAAACGATCATCCACCATGATCAAGTAGGCTTTATCCCAGGAATGCAGGGTTGGTTCAATATACGGAAATCCATCAATACAATCCACTACATAAACAAACTCAAAGAACAAAACCACATGGTCATTTCATTGGATGCTGAAAAAGCATTTGACAAAATTCAGCATCCCTTCATGCTTAAAGTCCTGGAGAGAACAGGAATTCAAGGCCCATACCTAAACATAGTAAAAGCAATATACAGCAAACCGGTAGCCAGCATCAAACTAAATGGAGAGAAACTTGAAGCAATCCCACTGAAATCAGGGACCAGACAAGGCTGCCCCCTTTCTCCTTATCTTTTCAATATTGTACTTGAGGTACTATCTCGGGCAATTCGACAACATAAGGAGGTCAAAGGGATACAAATTGGAAAGGAAGAAGTCAAACTATCATTATTTGCAGACGACATGATCGTCTACCTAAGTGACCCAAAGAACTCCACTAGAGAGCTCCTACAGCTGATAAACAACTTCAGCAAAGTGGCAGGTTATAAAGTCAACTCAAGCAAATCAGTGGCCTTCCTATACTCAAAGGATAAGCAGGCTGAGAAAGAAATTAGGGAAATGACCCCCTTCACAATAGCCACAAACAGTATAAAGTATCTTGGGGTGACTCTTACCAAACATGTGAAAGATCTGTATGACAAGAACTTCAAGACTCTGAAGAAGGAAATGGAAGAAGACCTCAAAAAATGGGAAAACCTCCCATGCTCATGGATCGGCAGAATCAATATAGTTAAAATGGCCATTTTGCCTAAAGCACTATACAGATTCAATGCAATACCCATCAAAATCCCAACTCAATTCTTCACAGAGCTAGAAAGAGCAATTATCAAATTCATCTGGAACAACAAAAAACCCAGGATAGCGAAAACTATTCTCAGCAACAAAAGGAAATCTGGGGGAATCAGTATCCCTGACCTCAAGCAATACTACAGAGCAATAGTGTTAAAAACTGCATGGTATTGGTACAGTGACAGACAGGAGGATCAATGGAACAGGATTGAAGATCCAGAAATGAACCCACACACCTATGGCCACTTGATCCTCGACAAAGAGGCTGAAAACATCCAATGGAAAAAAGATAGCCTTTTCAACAAATGGTGCTGGTTCAACTGGAGGTCAGCATGCAGAAGAATGCGAATTGATCCATCCTTGTCTCCTTGTACTAAGCTCAAATCCAAATGGATCAAGGACCTCCACATAAAGCCAGACACTCTGAAGCTAATAGAAAAAAAACTGGGGAAGACCCTTGAGGACATCGGTACAGGGAGAAAGTTTCTGAACAGAACACCAATAGCGTATGCTCTAAGAGCAAGAATTGACAAATGGAACCTCATAAAATTACAAAGTTTCTGTAAGGCAAAGGACACCATCAAGAGGACAAATCGGCAACCAACAAATTGGGAAAAGATCTTCACCAATCCTACATCAGATAGAGGGCTAATATCCAATATATATAAAGAACTCAAGAAGTTAGACTCCAGAAAACCAAACAACCCTATTAAAAAATGGGGTACAGAGTTAAACAAAGAATTCTCACCTGAAGAACTTCGGATGGCGGAGAAGCATCTTAAAAAATGCTCAACTTCATTAGTCATTAGGGAAATGCAAATCAAAACAACCCTAAGATTTCATCTTACACCAGTCAGAATGGCTAAGATTAAAAATTCAGGAGACAGCAGGTGTTGGAGAGGGTGTGGAGAAAGAGGAACACTCCTCCACTGCTGGTGGGGTTGCAAATTGGTACAACCACTCTGGAAATCAGTCTGGCGGTTCCTCTGAAAACTGGGCACCTTACTTTCAGAAGATCCTGCTATACCACTCCTGGGCATATACCCAGAAGACTCCCCACCATGTAATAAGGATACATGTTCTACTATGTTCATAGCAGCCCTATTTGTAATTGCCAGATGCTGGAAAGAACCCAGGTATCCCTCAACAGAAGAGTGGATGCAAAAAATGTGGTATATCTACACAATGGAGTACTATTCAGCCATTAGAAACAATGAATTCATGAAATTCTTAGGCAAATGAATGGAGCTAGAGAATATCATACTAAGTGAGGTAACCCAGACTCAAAAGGTGAATCATGGTATGCACTCACTAATAAGTGGATATTAACCTAGAAAACTGGAATACCCAAAACATAATCCACACATCAAATGAGGTACAAGAAGAAAGGAGGAGTGGCCCCTGGTTCTGGAAAGACTCAGTGAAACAGTATTCAGCAAAACCAGAACGGGGAAGTGGGAAGGGGTGGGTGGGAGGACAGGGGAAGAGAAGGGGGCTTGCGGGACTTTCGGGGAGTGGGCGGGCTAGAAAAGGGGAAATCATTTGAAATGTAAATAAATTATATCGAATAATAAAAAAAATAAATAAATAAATAAAAAAAAAAAAAAGAAAGAAACTAGAAAATTCCACCCTGAATGAGTTAACCCAATCCCAAAATAACATGCACAATATGTACTTAGTGATAAGTGGATGTTAGCCTAAAAGCTCAGAATACCCATTATATAATTCACAGACCCCATAAGGCTAAAGTAGAAGGTAGATCAATATGTGGATACATTGGTCCTTCTTAGAAGGGGAATTAAAATACCCATGGGGGGAAATACAGCGGCAGTATGGAGCAGATACTGAAAGAAAGGCCATCCAGACACTTCCTTACCTGCAGATCCATTCCATATACACTTACCAAACCCAGACACTATTATGACTATCACCAAGTGCTTTCTGACAGGAGCCTCATGTAACTGTCTCCTGAGATGCCCTGCCTGTGCCTGAAAAATACACAGGGGAATGCTCTCAGACAACCATTGAACTCAGCACTGGGTCCCCAATGGAGGGTATCCAATGGATCCAAGGAGATGGAAGGGTTTGTAGCCCCATAGGAGGAACAACTATATGAAATAACCAGCACCCCCAGAGCTCACAGGGACTTAATCACCAACCAAATACACATAGTGGGACAAGCATACATGGTGGTACCTATGAATCCAGGTGCATATGTATCAGAGAATGACCTTGTCAGATATTAATAAGGGGAGTTTCCCTTGGACCTGTGAAGGCTCCTTATCCCAGTGTAGGGGAGTGCCAGGACAGAAAATCCAGAGAGTGTGAGATAGTGAGCAGGGAGAGGGAGAATGGATTATGGAGTTTTCAGAGGGAAAATCAGGATATGAAAGAAAATGACATTTGAAATGTAAATAAGGAAAATATCCAATATAAAAAGAGAAATATGCCATTTGATAATGCTTTCATGCATACTAGAGAAATATACTGATGTGGTAACTTCTGATTAAATATATCTCACTAGTAAGTTTTTATCTTACTCTAAGTTAACTTATCTCTAAGATAAATGATTTGGAGACTTAAAGGATATTCTCTTCAAATTATTCGCGCGCGCACACACACACACACACACACACACACACACACACACACACACATATATATATATATATATATATATATATATATATATATATATATACTTGATATATTTAGAAAGAGTATGTGTCTTTCAAGATCTCAGTGCCAATCATACATTGCAGTTAATTTTATTGTTTTGTTTGTCTCTTGCAGTCCTCTTATCAACAACTTTCAGGAGAGATTTTACTCATAGGAAAATGAAGTTTTTTTTTAAATTGATAGCTATTTTTCTGCAGTAGCCTCATATTCTTGAGACATAACTTCTTTTAGTTTAGTTACACATACATGTACACAAATTTGTAAATATTATAGGTGTATATGTATGAAAGACTAAACTATTGTTTACCTGGGAATTTTTGAATAATTCTCTACATTATTTCTTTGCTTTCTCTATTCTCACTCTTATCTTTCCTCCTCCTTCATGAAAATAACCTATTTCCCATTTCCTTCTTTTGAAGAGTTTACTTCCCACTCTGTTATAAAAATTTCTAAACCCTTAACTATCCTGTTATCAGTGGTTACATTAGACTTTGTACTAATTTGTAAGATGGAAAGCATGGCTCCACAGAATAAGACATCGTTATTGTTTTATTTTTTGTTGGATGTAGATTTCCCTCACATCCAGATCTGGTTAAAAATTTACAGAGAAAATGTATTAGCTGAGTTCTAAAATTTTTTTGTGTTTGATGGATAAATATTTAAATTGAGAATTGAGTTTCTATGAAGTGACACATTAATTAAGAAGATGGTAGTGAATGTGTATTTCTTCATGGAATGGGTAGATTAGATAACTAACTCAAGTAGTATTGTGATGCAACATAGTCTATAAAGATGGAACAGATGAATACTCTCAGTTACAAAAGAAGTTCTTTTAGTAAATTTTAGGATGGAAAGACCTGAA
Source organism: Apodemus sylvaticus (assembly GCF_947179515.1). NCBI lineage: Eukaryota > Metazoa > Chordata > Mammalia > Rodentia > Muridae > Apodemus > Apodemus sylvaticus. Next base: position 149,257,992 of record NC_067472.1, read on the forward strand.
AATATTTACATTTACATTCCTCTTCCTTTATAGCTGTTATATATTTCAATGTTACTTTACCACAAAAATGGCAGTAATCTCTCGTTTCATTGAGAAAATTATTGTGATAGTCTGATAACTGTTTCAATGTGGTGATCACTAGATACTGAAAATAGATTTTGTTAATTGAATGAAAAATTATTTTATTTGTTTTATCATACCAGAAAAAAGTAGCTGAAGTGTCATCGTTTTACATATGTAATTAGATATTATATAGAATAGTGGTTTTGTAACAATAACACAATATATCAAGATCTATAGGAATGATAACTTTGTGCTTCTTTGAGTCCTGAGAACTTCTTCACCATTATAGATTTTAGAGTCTATAATTCATGGATCAGAATTTCTTAATTTGTATTATTTAAAATATATCTTGAAAATTTACTTAAGAAATACTGTTTCTTTTGCACACTTTATCAATTTTACAAATATTTTGACTAACTAGTTAGTATTTCAGATTGTAGATATGAATTATTATATAGTCTCCAAGTATTAGAGCAGAGGAACCTTTTCATACCACTTGAATAAGCATACAAACAAAACAGTAAGTAATCATGATAAAATCTACCAGTGGTCCTAATATGAGCTATGATATCTATAACAAATATCAGTCTATGGCTTTCATGATATACTGTCTCAAAAAGTATGTTGTGGGTCAAAATATGAAAACATATGAAAATGAAGTCTTACCTGTACATTACTCTACATATACCTCAATACCATGTTCACATGAACAAAAATATAAACATCTACATTTCCTCCAATGTATGTTAGTAAGCCTCTAAGCATTTTTGCTCTGTTTGGAGACAAGGGCTTATTATCTTGGGTTGAATGATCTGGAACACCTTATGTAGACTGTTCAGTCATGAAATTCATAGAAATTAACCTGACACAGTCTTCCCTGTATTCAGATCAAGGACATACATATAAAAGTTTATCTTGATCGCTCATTTTGTGGCAGTACATTTTGCTACCTTAAAGTATTATTAACTATAAGAAATATAATAGACAAGAGGCTGGGAAGAACAGCTAACAAGACATTAAAAGTGGCTGGAGCGGTGGCGGCAGCAGCAACAGCAGCAGCGGCTGGTCCAGAGGAAGGGCCATCAGCAGTAGAACCAAGCTGACAGGATCCAGGCAGACCCTGTGCCCATGACCACTGGCCATCGCTGGCCAGCTGGGCTGCAAGCAGCGGCGGATTTATGGCGTCTTTCACCACACAGAAGCCACATCAGAACTCTGCCTCCCGCCAGTCATATACGAGGCCTCCATATTAGTTCTCGGACACAAGAGAAATCAGACAGACTGAGGTACGCAAATACAACCCAAGACCAACATCGCGGGGGTCTAAGCCCGACGGGCGTTGGCCTGCACCTAGGCACTGAGCTGGTTGGGGGAACACCGGTGTGCAAACCCGGCCAGGAGGTTGTTTGCCCGGGCCGGCGTGCAAGCCCCCGCCATTTTGCCTACGGGAAGCCAGAGAGTCCTAGCAAGCAAAACCAGCTAAAAGGGTAGCCCGAGGCTGACATAGCTGGGGTCTAAGATGGTCAGGCCCTGGACTTCCCCAGGCCCTGGGCTGCTCAGTGGGCCATCTGTGTGCTGACCCGGCCAGGAGGTTGTTAGCCCAGCAGACTCTCCCAGCACTCTCAGGGAGCACGCACATGTTGCCATCCTGGCCACCTGACAGACGCAACAAAACTCACAGCTGAGGGGAACTTTGCTCAGACATTGGCCTGCCAGGCTTTTGCCTACACTCAGGGCCTGTGCAGCAAGGCTAGCCTTGTATGCACCAACCCAGTTGGGAGTTCCGCTGGCCAGCAGAGTGATCACCACACAGAAAAGGTCCCCGCAGCATACAACCATCAGCACTCCCTGAAGGAGCAAACGGTCACCATCTGGATCACAGTCACAATCTGGGGCAAAACATACGAGGGCTGCAAAAGCACCCAAGAGGAGGACAGCACATCAGCAATCTGCAGCAGGGGAAACCCTGCCATCCAGTGTTGCAGAAATAGCCCTCGAACCTATCAGGAGGCTGAAACACCAGCCACAGAAAAGAGCAACTAGCTCCAGAGAACAAGATGGCAAAGGGCAAACGCAGGAACGCTACTAACAGAAATCTAGGCAATATGGCAGCATCTGAACCAAACTCTCCAACATCAGCAAGTCCTGGTTATGCCAACACATCAGAGAAACAAGATTTGGATTTAAATCACTCTTCATGATGCTGCTAGAAGAACACAAAAATGACATGAATGAAGCTCTTAAAGAAATACAGGGGAACATGAATAAGCTAGAAACCCGTATAATGGAAACACAAAAATCTCTTAAGGAAATGCAGGAAATGCAGGAGAATACGGCCCAAGAGATAGAAGGCAATAAAGAAGAAAGGCAAAAAAAAAAAAAAAAAAACCTTAAAGAACTGCAGGATAACTTGAGTCAATAGGCAGAAGTCATGAAAGAGGAAAGACAAAAATCTCTTAAAGAATTACAGGAATACACAAACAAACAAATGATGAAACCGAGCAAAACCATTGTGGATCTAAAAACAGAAGTAGAAACAACTAAGAAATCACAAAGGGAGACAACTTTGGAGATAGAAAACCTTGAGAAGAAATCAGGGGCCATATACGCAAATATAAACAACAGAATACAAGAGATGGAAGAAAGAATCTCAGATGCTGAAGATACCATACAAACCATTGACACAACTGTCAAAGAAAATGCAAAATGCAAAAAGCTGGTATCCCAGAACATCCAGGAAATCCAGGATACAATGAGAAGACTAAACCTAAGGATTATAGGTATAGATGAGAGTGAAGATTTACAACAGAAAGGGCCGGCAAATATCTTCAACAAAATTATGGAAGAAAACTTTCCTAACTTAAAGAGAGAGATGCCTATGAATATACAAGAAGCATACAGAATTCCAAACAGACTGCATATGAGCAGAAATACCTCTTGTCACATAATAATCAAAACCACAAATGCACTAAACAAAGAAAGAATATTAAAGGCAGTAAGAGAAAAAGGCCAAGTAAAATATAAAGGAAGAAGACCTATCAGAATCACACCAGACTTCTCACCAGAGACCATGAAAGCTAGAAGATCCTGGGCAGATCTCATGCAGACTCTAAGAGAACACAAATGTCAGCCAAGACTACGATACCCACCAAGACTCTCATTCACCATAGATGGAGAAACCAAGATATTCCATGACAAAACCAAATTTACACTATATCTTTCCACAAACCCAGCTCTGCAAAGAATAATAGGAGGAAAACTCCAATACAAGGAGGGAAACTACATTCTGGAAAAAGCAAGATAGTTACCTTCCTTCATCAAACCCAAAAGAAGATAACCACTCAAATATAAAAAGAACATCAAAAATGACAGGAAGTAATAATCACTATTCCTTAATATCTCTTAACATCAATGGTATCAATTCCCTAATAAAAAGACATAGACTAACAGACTAGATAAGGAAACAGGACCCTACAATTTGCTGCATACAGGAGACACACCTCAGTGCAAAAATAAAAAATACCTTAGAGTAAAAGGCTGGAAGACAATCTTACAAGCCAATGGTCACAGGAAATGAGCAGGAGTAGCCATTCTAATATCAAATAAAATTGACTTTCAACCTAAAGTCATCAAAAGAGACACAGAAGGACACTTCTTGATGGTCAAAGGAAAAATCCACCAAGAAGAAATTTCAATTCTGAATATCTATGTGCCAAATGCAAGGGTACCCTCATTCATAAAAGAAACTTTACTAAAGCTCAAAGCACACATTGCACGTAACACAATAATTGTGGGGGACTTCAACACTCCACTCTCCTCAATGGACCGATCAGTAAAACAGAAACTTAACAGGGACACAGTAAAACTAATTGAAACTTTGGACCAATTGGATTTGACTGATATTTATAGAACATATCACCCTAAAGCAAAAGAATATACGTTTTTCGCAGCACCTCATGGTTCCTTCTCCAAAATCAACCATATAATTAGCCACAAGACAGACCTCAACAAATATAAGAAGATCGAACTAATCCCATGCCTCTTATCAGATCACTATGGAGTAAGAGTGGTTTTCAATAGCAATAAAAACAACAGAAAGCCCACATACACATGGAGGCTGAACAATACTCTACTCAACGACATCTTGGCCAAAGAAGAAATAAGGAAAGAAATCAGAGACTTTTTAGAATTTAATGAAAATTAAGGCACAACATACCCAAGTCTTTGGGACACAATGAAAGCAATGCTAATAGGCAAACTCATAGCCCTGAGTGCCTCCAAAAAGAAAATGGAGAGAGCATACACTAGCAGCTTAACTACACACCTGAATGTCCTGGAACCAAAAGAAGCCAATTCACCCAGGAGGAGTAGAAGACAGGAAATCATCAAACTCTGGGCTGAAATCAATCAAGTGGAAACAAAGAGAACCTTACAAAGAATCAACGAATCCAGGAGCTGGTTCTTTGAGAAAATCAACAAGATAGATAAACCCTTAGCCAGACTGACCAAAGAGCACAGAGAAAGTATCCAAATTAACAAACTTAGAAATGAAAAGGGGGGATATAACAACAGAAACTGAGGAAATCAAAAAAATCATCAGATCCTACTACAAGAGCCTGTACTCAACACAACTGGAGAATCTTGAGGAAATGGACAGTTTCCCTGACAGATACCAAATACCAAAATTAAATCAGGACCAAATAGATCATCTAAACAGTCCCATAAAGCCTAAGGAAATAGAAGGAGTCATAGAAAGTCTTCCAACCAAAAAAAGCACAGGACCAGATGATTTCAGTGTAGAATTCCATCAGACCTTCAAAGAAGACTTAACACCAATACTGTTCAAACTATTCCACAAAATAGAAACAGAAGGAACACTACCCAATTCCTTCTACAAAGCCACAATTACGCTGATACCAAAACCAAACAAAGATCCAACAAAGAAAAAGAACTTCAGAACAATTTCCCTAATGAACATTGATGCAAAAATACTCAATAAAATTCTTGCCAACTGAATCCAAGAACACATCAAAACGATCATCCACCATGATCAAGTAGGCTTTATCCCGGGAATGCAGGGTTGGTTCAATATACAAAAATCCATCAATGCAATCAATCTACTACATAAACAAACTCAAAGAAAAAAACCACATGGTCATTTCATTGAATGCTGAAAAAGCATTTGACAAAATTCAGCATCCTTTCATGCTTAAAGTCTTGGAAAGAACAGGAATTCAAGGCCCATACCTAAACATAGTAAAAGCAATATACAGCAAACCGGTAGCCAGAATCAAACTAAATGGAGAGAAACTTGAAGCAATCCCACTAAAATCAGGGACTAGACAGGGCTGTCCCCTTTCTACTTATCTTTTCAATATTGTACTTGATGTACTAGCTCAGGCAATTCGACAACCTAAGGAGGTCAAAGGGATACAAATTGGAAAGGAAGAAGTCAAATTTTCATTATTTGCAGATGACTCCACTAGAGAACTCCTACAGCTGATAAACAACTTCAGCAAAGTGGCAGGTTATAAAATAAACTCAAGCAAATCAGTGGCCTTCCTATACTCAAAGGATAAGCAGGCTGAGAAAGAAATGACCCCCCCTTCACAATAGCCACGAACAGTATAAAGTATCTTGGGGTGACTCTTACCAAACATGTGAAAGATCTGTATGACAAGAACTTCAAGACTCTGAAGAAGGAAATGGAAGAAGACCTCAAAAAATGGGAAAACTTCCCATGCTCATGGATCGGTAGAATCAATATAGTTAAAATGGCCATATTGCCAAAAGCAATATACAGATTCAATGCAATACCCATCAAAATCCCAACTCAATTCTTCACAGAGTTAGAAAGAGCAATTATCAAATTCATCTGGAATAACAAAAAACCCAGGATAGCTAAAACTATTCTCAGCAACAAAAGAAATTCTGGGGGAATTAGTATCCCTGACCTTAAGCAATACTACAGAGCAATAGTGGTAAAAACTGCATGGTTCTGGTACAGTGACAGGCAGGCATATCAATGGAACAGGATTGAAGATCCAGAAATGAACCCACACACCTACGGCCACTTGATCCTCAACAAAGGGGCTGAAAACATCCAATGGAAAAAAGATAGCCTTTTCAAAAAATGGTGCTGGTTCAACTGGAGGTCAGCATGCAGAAGAATGTGAATTGATCCATTCTTGTCTCCTTGTACTAAGCTCAAATCTAAATGGATCAAGGACCTCCACATAAAGCCAGACACTCTGAAGCTAATAGAAAAGAAACTGGCGAAGACCCTTGAGGACATCGGTATAGGGAGAAAGTTTCTGAACAGAACACCAATAGCGTATGCTCTAAGATCAAGAATTGACAAATGGGACCTCATAAAATTACAAAGTTTCTGTACGGCAAAGGACACCATCAAAAGGACAAATTGGCAATAAACAAACTGGGAAAAGATCTTCACCAATCCTACATCAGATAGAGGGGTAGTATCCAATATATATATAAAGAACTCAAGAATTTAGACTCCAGAAAGCCAAACAACCCTATTAAAAATGGGGTACACAGTTAAACAAAGAATTCCCACCTGAAGAACTTCGGATGGCAGAGAAGCATTTTAAAAAATGCTCAACTTCATTAGTCATTAGGGAAATGCAAATCAAAACAACCCTCAGATTTCACCTTACACCAGTCAGAATGGCTAAGATTAAAAATTCAGGAGACAGCAGGTTTTGGGTGATGTGGAGAAAGAGGAACACTCCTCCACTGCTGGTGGGGTTGCAAATTGGTACAACCACTTTGGAAATCAGTCTGGCGGTTCCTCCGAAAACTGGGCACCTCATTTCCAGAAGATCCTGCTATACCACTCCTGGGCATATACCCAGAGGATTCCCCACCATGTAATAAGGATACATGCTCTACTATGTTCATAGCAGCCCTATTTATAATTACCAGATGCTGGAAAGAACCCAGGCATCCCTCAACAGAAGAGTGGATGCAAAAAATGTGGTATATCTACACAATGGAGTACTATTCAGCCATTAGAAACAATGAATTCATGAAATTCTTAGGCAAATGGATGGAGCTAGAGAACATCATACTAATTGAGGTAACCCAGACTCAAAAGGTGAATCATGGTATGCACTCATTAGTAAGTGGATATTAATCTAGAAAATTGGAATACCCAAAACATAATCCACACATCAAATGAGGTACAAGAAAAAAGGAGGAGTGGCCCCTTGATCTGGAAAGACTCAGTAAAGCAGTATTTGGCAAAACCAGAACAGGGAATTGGGAAGGGGTGTGTGGGAAGACAAGGGGAGAGAAGGGGGCTTTTGGGACTTTCGGGGAGTGGGGGGCTAGAAAAGGGGAAATCATTTGAAATGTAAATAAAAAATATATTGAATAAAAAGTCATTAAAAGTATTTCACGATGTCAAAAAAAGAAATATAGTAATATCTTAATTATTATTGTTTTGAGTAGAGAGAACATGAATAATGTTCTCCATTTTCACTATTTTTTCTGGATACTGTGCTAATGACAACTCTTTTAGACTTATTGTGAATTTCAGATGAGTTTTATTATAAGACCAAAAGTAAAATATTGGAATGAAAATACACTGAATATGTAGTAATTTTTTACATGTGATACTTCCTAAAAATATGATATTCTTCAAGGCAGTGGTGTTGCATGCATTTAATTCCAGCACTTGGGAGGCTGAGGCGGGTGGATTTGAGTTCGAATCCAGCCTAGTATATAGAGTGAGTTCCAGGACAGCCAGGGCTACGCAGGGAAACCTTGCCCCCCCCCAAAAAAATAAAAATAAATAATATTCTACTCAATTAAGAGAACACTAATATATGTAGATATTTCTATTATCACTAATTTGAAATATATTGATGGCCAACTTTTAGATTATTTGATAAGTTTCATCAAATTATACACACACACACACACACACACACACACACACACACACTTGGATTTTACAATGTGGACATTTAGTATTAGTACCTATGTCACAGACTACTAAGCACATAATTGATTTTAAGACTCTGGTGAATATTGTTGACAGTGCTATTTGTACAGATAATGAGATTTCACAGCATCCAATTCCAATCATCTATCTGCTATCTGCACAAATTTAGCATGCAACTTTAAACTAACTCACCATATAAAAAACAGGGAGCCTTACAAAGATGACCAATACCAAAATAGGATTACCATTAGCATTTGATATTGTGACATTCCATTTCATGTAAAGCAGTAAAACTCAAGAAAGAAACAAAAGCATCAGATGAAATATATGAAAACGTAATTTTGTTATTAGAATTATAATTAGAAAGAATTTCTTTAGAGATGTAGTCTCAGGAGGATGATCAACCAGTATGTTGTTTAAAGGAAGGAAAAAGTCAGAAACACCAACCACTCTGATGGTCTGAGAACACAAAAATAGGACTTGTGAACTATTTGAGGGGTTCAGAGATTTGATGAAATGCTATTGTTGAGTCAAACCTAAATATTTATGTCTTATAGGAAGAAAAAAAAGAGACAACTTATATATTTAGCTGCAAAACACATGCTATGCACACTTATAATGAATACACATGCACACATACACATACCTACAGCAAATAAACATTCATATACATGTAAACATGCATAAATATACATAAATATTCTGTACATACACACATACCCATAAATTATCTGCTAAAAATATCAGGTTAGAATTAACTTTAGAAAACATTAAAAAAAAAAAAAAACAAAAGGAACAGTAACACTTCTTATCTTTGTCAGTGTTAATATTTCTTTGATGAAATGCTATAACAAAAACAGCTAGTATAAGAAAGGATTTATTTGGCTTATGTTTCTATATCACTGTTTATTACTGAAAGAAAAGGTCAGTACAGGAACACAAACAGGGCTAGAATGTGGGGGGCATGTCAAAGGCCTACTTTTTCAGCCTGCTATCTTTCCATGCTATCCAGGATATCAACCCCATGAGTGTCAACACACACAATGAGCTATGTTAATTTCTAATTTTATAGATTTCCTATGGGCTTGCTTATACCCCAACTTAGGAGTCGATTCTCAACTGAGGCTTCCTCCTTTCAGATAACAATAACTTGTGGCAAGTTGGTGTTTAACTAGACAGCATGCTACCAAAGGTCTGCTTGACTTGGTGTTATGGTGCACACCTTTAATATTAGTATTCTGGATGCAGAGATAAGCAAATATCTATGAGTTCAAGGCCAGTATGATATATTTAGTGAGTTCCTGAACAGGAGGCTACACAGAGAGAGCTTGTGTCAAAATAAAAGCATAAAAATGGATTTCTAATGACCTCATTTGTTGAGAGATTATCTTCTAAGCAACACTCCTCAATAAAAAAGGCAAGGGAAAATGAGCTGAGCAAGAAAATAGGAGGTGGGACACAGGCAGGTAGAAAAAGAATTCTGGGAACAATAATTAAACAATGTTCTCACTGAACAAGGGGCAGAACACAGAAAATCTAGGATGAAGGTACACAGTAGGGCTGGAAGGCAGGCCACTTATGAAGGGTTTATTAAATGACTGTAGAAAGATATATGTTCTTGGGAGCAACTGGCTGAGGGACAACAACTAATCTGGTTGTTTTGGAAAGGTCTTGAACAATCAGGACGATGATAGGATGAGGGACACAGTAGATCAGAGCAAAATAATTTTTACTGTTGACATGTGTTATTCTTTTAGTAATAATTTAATAAGTGTGTCATTTCTTTAGTATTTGGGAGCATATATTACTTAAAAATATTAAAAAAATATTCAGCCATTAACATTACTGGATCTTATGCAAAGAAAAATGGCAACCATGGTATACATTTGAAGCTGTTGATACAAATTACTGCATCTCTATGAAAGGAAAGTTAGGATAATTGGAAAGTATAATCATGCAGGTCTGTACTTTGTCAGAAGGTTAGTTTCACTTGTGGAATGGAGGGTATAAGAGAGTCTTCTCTGTTGCTTTCTTCAGTTACATATGCTCACAGGAAAACAGCACAAATACAGCTGTATCACATAATATTTCAGTCAATTGTGCAAATTCTGAAGTTGAAACTTGAGGATAACTTTACAGGAAGTCATCAGAGAAGGGGTGGAAGAAACTTGCAGAAGTTTTTGTTCAATGAACTGATTGCAGGGGGAAAATAATATTATTTGGGAAGACTAACCTGCTCCTGTAGATCTCTATTCATCTGAGCTTATATCAACAGGTCTAAAAACAGCTGAGTATTATTAAAAAGAGATCAACTTAAGTGGCAACGGATTATTAGTAATAGATACTATGAGGAAACTGAAAGTATTGTGTAATGGTTGTATTTTTAACTCATTATAATATTTATTAATATTAAGTTAAATGTTTATGAAACGATGTATTAATAACAATTCTATACGTTCCCAAATAGATACCATACACATATCCACAATGTGCTTCTTTGCATAAAAATTATCAAGCATGTATGCACACACAAAGAAATGTCTGTAGTATGCCTAGATATTGGATATTTGTTTTCTAAAATAAAATCTGTATATTTGTTTACCATTTTATTAATTTAACATACAGTGTATTATGTGGTAAATACCTTGAAGGATTGGAAATAAGTGTGTTTTTATATAATTGAAATTCATTATTTGTAAGTTAAAATGTGCATAAATATATGAACTAATGGGAAAAATTTCAAATAAAAATACCTTCTCTGTATATTGGGAAACGAAGATTACAAAGGTTCAGTCCTGGACTGCATTTGACAGCCCATGATTACAAGTAGCAGTCCATAGACAAAAATGCAGGTTTTTTTATAAGTACCATTAGCCAGATACAGATACAGTCTCAGAGGCACTGGCATTACTGGAAAGATTTCTCTGTTTTTAATGAGAGCCAGAAACTGAAGAATAATACATAAAATTGTGGTCTTTCCCCCCTTCTTGTTCTCCCTTTTATTTATTTCTGATGCAAAAGGCAGGGAGGAGCAGAAAATATGGAGGAACATTGATGGAAAAATCTCCATGGTAACAACAGGCTTTTGCCTTTTTTTAAAAATCATTTTCGAGGTCTCTCTCCTGATTGGTCCCAAACCTTTTCTCTATTTTCCTATGTCTACTCAGCCAGTCAGAGTCAACCACAGCTAAAGAATTTTTTTCACATAAAAAAAAATTTCCAGTAATGCTCCTGGTTGACGTCTAGTTCTCAGCTTGTACCAGGCTCTTGGAATAAATTGATAACAAGCTGCTTTTTTGAGAAGAAGGAGTGCTCGGGAAAGCTGAAGATGAAAATCAAAAGAAAACGTCGTAATGGTCAGGTAACTTGCTATTATTATTCACATTCCTGCTCTGAATGAAGCTGTTCTTGTTTACTGTGCAAAGTATTTGTTAATGCTTCTGACCATTGCTTCAGTTTTAAGATCCATCATTCAGGCTTCAGAGTTCTGATTCATCTGCAATGATGGCGTATTTTGTCATGCTTCAGTATCTGACAGAGACAGAAGTCCTGCTATCCCTTAGTCTGCTTTGTGAGGTCAGATCTGTAAAATATTTTTTGTATTGGGACAGCAGTTCTCCCTTGTCTCCATGAAACTGTTTCAAATAATTTTGACATCACCTTACCTAACCTGCTACTTTCCTCTGAGATTACTAAAACACAAATACTGCAATTCCCCTTTGTTATCACCTTGCTACCATCCAAGCTCTCAGGTTCTTTACATTACATTTCAACCTAATTCTAACATCAGCTTTGCTTTCTTATTTTTGGTAACAAACAAAATTCTATGTTCGTACTTATCGTATCTGCAAACTTCATTCTAAAGTAAAGAGATTGCATATATTCCAATGAAAAAGCTTAACATGCCACAATTTCGCTTGGGTTTGGTTTTTGGTTTTGTTTTAACATTGAGTCTCAATGTACTAAGGTTTCCAGCCAGAGCCCAGTTCCAAGAGTCCTAGTATGTATGATATTTGTGTTGCATTGCTTTGTCATACTTACTCTTCAGTATCACAACACATTTTTTTTCAATTGTGATTATTATATATCATCTGGTGGCTGTTTTGCATTCTGTGGTAATTTTATAAATTCACATTTCCTTGTTTGTGCATAATCTAGAAGCCTCTATTGCATAAAATTTTATCTAAATGTTGATATGTGGAACAATCCATTGTTGCTAATAGACTGAATATATCAAATGATGTCATACCTCTTTTATATTTAATGTTGGTGTCTCATTAATTTTAAGCTTACTATCATTTGTTTAGAACAGAAACATTTCTTATCAAAGTCTTTACCAAGTTATCCCCATTGTTCTGGTTAGTATGGAATTAATTACAAGACTGTGGCTCAGTAATTTGTCTTATTTTTCTATGCATCATTTGTTATTATCTTGTTTTTCTTTATCTAATATAGTGCTAAAGTTTGAGCATTTATCAGACTTCGGAGTTCATTTCAAGAGAAATGAATGGGCATCTGAATATCCTAGCATGTATAATTTGTTGAAAACGAATAAGGTCAGAGTTTGTAGTAGAAATTTTGGAAGCTTTATTGTATATTGCACATGTGAGGCCTTACAAGGTGACTGGGAAAGATTGCAATAGTCTTTGCCTGTTATTATATAAAGCACACACACACACACACACACACACACACACACACACACACACACACACACACAAATAGAAAAAGCTGATACTGGTTGAGGCCCTATTGTTTTAAAATGGGAATGGCAGTGATTGAAATGTGTTGCCTTTATAGTAATTTAGAATTGAGATTCCTTGGAGGAGTTATTCTAAATGTATGAAATCTATTACCAAATATATTGTTTACATTACTGGACTGAATGAAAAGGAAGGACCTGTTTCTCAGGATGCTGTTTGTTTTGTATTATGGGCTTGGATATGTAAATACAGGTGTATTCAAAAATATGCACTCATTGGATGAAAGCTCATATATGCTTCATGTATAGCACAAAGGTATCACTAAACTCAAATCTTAATCAATTATGAATCTTGCATGTTTCACAGTTAGAAATTCCAGTCAATGCACATCTGCCAAAAAGTTCCACAAAGGTATGATTGTTTTGTTTTAAAATAAAAATTCTTATTGGATTAAATATTCATTGTGGTAGAGGCAAGAATCAATTTTCTTTATGAGTCATTACAGAAATATTTGAGAAAGAAGAATTCTAGTTTCTTGTGAAGAAACAACTGGTATTGCTTGATTAAGTGTATTCCCAGGTAAAATACCTTACATTTGTGTTTATTCTCACAAGCTATTACTATATTCCATGTCTATTAGTTCAGGTGTACATTCCTTAATTTGCATCATTTGTTTCACATTCATATTGGACTCCAAAAAGTTCAACAGAATTTCTTTTCTTTTCTTATTATGTCTTGGTCAAAAATTCTTTTTTTAATTCGATATATTCTTTATTTACAATTCAAGTGAGTTTTTATTTCCTGGATTCCCCCTCCCCAAAAGTCCCATAAGGCTTCTTCCCTCCGCTGTTCCCCAATCCACCCCTTTCCAATTCCCTGTCCTGATATTCCCCGACACTGCTGCACTGAGCTTTTCCAGGACCGGGGGGCCACTTCTTCCTTCTTCTTGGGCATCAATTGATATGTGCTTTGTGTCTTGGGTATTCTAAGCTTCTAGGCTAATATCTACTTATCAGTGGGTGCATACCCTGAGTGTTCTTCTGAGAAAGGGTTACCTCACTTAGGATGATGTTCTCCAGTTCCATCAATTTGTCCAAGAATTTCATGAATTTGTTTTTCTAATGGCTGAATAGTACTCCATTGTGTATATATACCACATTTTATGTATCCATTCCTCCACTGAGGGACATCAGAATTCTTTCCAGCTTCTGGCTATTATAAATAGGGCTGCTCAAAACATAATCCACACATCAAATGAGGTACAAGAAGAAAGGAGGAGTGGGCCCTTGTTCTGGAAAGACTCAGTGAAGCAGTATTCGGCAAAACCAGAATGGGGGAGTGGGAAGGGGTGGGTGGAAGGACACGGGGAGAGAATGGGGCTTATGGGACTTTCGGGGAGTGGGGGGCTAGAAAAGGGGAAATCATTTGAAATGTAAATAAAAATATATCGAATAAAAAAAGAAATGTAAATAAAGCAAATATCTAATAAAAATTTAAAAACCAAATAAATAAATAAATAAATAAATAAATAAATAAATAAATAAATAAATAAATAAATAGGGCTGCTATGAATATAGTGGAGCATGTATCCTTATTACATGCTGGGGAGTCCTCTGGGTATATGCCCAGGAGTGGTATAGTGGGGTCCACTGGAAGTGTCATTCCCAGTTTTCTGACAAACCGCCAGACTGACATCCAGAGTGGTACCAGTTTGCAACCCCACCAGCGTGGAGGAGTGTTCCTCTTTCTTCACATACTTGCCAGCACCTATTTTCTCCTGAGTTTTTGATCTTATCCATTCTGACTGGTGTCAAGTGAAATCTAAGGGTTGTTTTGATTTGCATTTCCCTGATGTTTAAAGATGTTGAACATTTCTTTAGGTGCTTCTTGGCCATTCAATATTCCTCAAGTGAAAATGCTTTGTTTAGTTCTGCACCCCATTTGTGAGGGGGATATTTGGCTCTCTGGAGTCTACCTTCTTGAGTTCTTTGTATAGCTTGGATATAAGCCCTCTATAGATGTAGTGTTGGCAAAGTTCTTTTCCCAATTTGTTGGTTGCTGTTTTGTCCTTTTGACAATGTCCTTTGCCTTACAGAAACTTTGTGGTTTTGTGAGGTCCCATTTGTCAATTCTTGATCTTAGAGCATAAGCTATTGGTGTTTTGTTGAGGAAATTTTCCACCGTGCCCATGTCCTCAAGGTTCTTCCCCAGTTTCTTTTCTATTAGTTTTAGTGTGTCTAGTTTTATGTGGAGGTTCTTGATCCACTTGGACTTGAGCTTAGTACAAGGAGATAAGAATGGATCAATTTGCATTCTTTCTCATGCTGACCTCCAGTTGAACCAGCATCATTTGTTGAAGAGGCTATCTTTTTTCCACTGGATGGTTGTAGCTCCTTTATCAAAGATCAAGTGACCATAATTCTGTGGGTTCATTTCTGGATCTTCAATTCTATTCCATTGATCTACTTGTGTGTCACTGTATCAATTCCATGCAGTTTTTCACATAATTGCTCCATAGTACTGCTTGAGGTTGCAGATACTGATTCCCCTAGAAGTTCTTTTACTGTTGAGAATAGTTTTAGCTTTCTGGGGTTTTTGTTATTTCAGATGAATTTGAGAATTTCTCTAAGTCTATGAAGAATTGAGTTGGGATATTGATGGGGATTGCATTGAATCTGTAGATTGCTTTTTGCAAGATGGCCATTTTTATTATCTTAATCCTGCCAATACAAGAGCAAGGAAGATTCTTCCATCTTCCTTGAGGAAGGTCTTCTTCTATTTTTTTTCTTCAAAGACTTGAAGTTCCTGTCATACAGAGCTTTTACTTGTTTGGTTAGAGTCACACCAAGATACTTACATTGTTTGTGGCTATTGTGAAGGGTGTCATTTCCACGATTTCTTTCTCAGCCTGTTTATCCTTTGAGTATAGGAAGGCTACTGATTTGCTTGAGAAAATTTTATAACCTGCCACCTTGATGAACTTGTTTATCAGCTGTAGGAGTTCTCTGGTGGAGTTTTTTTGGGTCACTTAAGTACACTATCACATCATCTGGAAGTAGTGATAGTTTGACTTCTTCCTTTCCAATTTGTATCCCTTTGACCTCCTTGTGTTTTCTAATTGCTCTTGCTAGAACTTCAAATACTATATTGAATAAGTATGGAGAGAGAGGGCAGCCTTGTCTAGCTCCTGATTTTGGTGGGATTGCTTCAAGTTTCTCTCCATTTAGTTTGATGTTAGCTACTGCTTTGCTGTATATTGCTTTTTATTATGTTTAGGTATGGTTCTTGAATTCCTGTTCTTTCCAAGACCTTTAACATGAAAGGATGCTGAATTTTGTCAAAGGCTTTTTCAGCATCAAATGAAATGACCGTGTAGTTTTTTTTTTCTTTGAGTTTGTTTATATAGTGGATTACATTACTGGATTTCCATATATTGAACCATCCCTGCATCCCTGTGATTAAGCCTACTTGATCGGGTTGAATGATTGTTTTGATGTGTTCTTGGATTCGGTTTCCAAGAATTCTACTGAGTATTTTTGCATCAATATTCATAAGGGAAATTGGTCTAGGGTTCTCTTTTTTGTTGGATCTTTGAGTGGTTTTTGTATCAGCGAAATTGTGGCTTCATAGAATGAGTTGGGTAATGTTCCTTCTTTTTCTATTTTGTGGAACAGCTTGAAGAGTATTGGCATTAGGTGTCCTTTGAATGTCTGATAGAATTCTGAACTACAGCCATCTGGTCTTGTGCTATTTGTGATTGGATACTGTCAATGACCACTTCTACTTTTTTAGAGGTTATAGGTCCGTTTAGATGGTCTATCTGATCCTGATTAAATTTTGGTAATTGATATCTGTCTAGGAAATTGCCCATTTTATCCAGATTTTCCAGTTTTGTTGAGTTTAGGCTTTTGTAGTAGGATGTGATAATTTTTTTTGTATTTCCTCAGTTTCTGTTGTTATATCACCCTTTTAATTTCGGATTTTGTTAATTTGGGTACTGTTTTTGTGCCCTCTGGTTAGTCTGTCTAAAGGTTTATCTATCTTGCTGATTTTCTCAAAGAACCAGCTCCTACTTTTGATGATTCTTTATATAGTTCTTTTTGTTTCAACTTGGTTGATTTCAGCCCTGAGTTTCATTATTTCCTGCCTTCTACTTCTCTTGGGTGTAATAGCTTCTTTTGGTTCGAAAGCTTTCACATTTTCTGTTAAACTGCTAGTGTATGCTCTCTCCAGCTTCTTTTTGTAGGCATTCAGAGCTATGAGTTTTCCTTTTAGCACTGCTTTCATTGTGTCCCATAAATTTTGGTATGCTGTGCCTTCATTTTCATTAATTTCTAAAAAGTTTTTGATTTCTTTCCTTATTTCTTCCTTGACCAAGTTATCATTGAGTAGATAATTGTTCAGCTTCCATGTGTATGTGGCCTTTTTGTTGTTTTTGTTGCTATTGAAGATGACCTTTATTCCAGAGTGATCTGATAGGAATTAGTTTCATTGTCTTATATCTGTTGAGACTGTTTTGTGACCAATTATATGGTCAGTTTTGGAGAAGGTACCATGAGGTGCTGAAAAGAAGGTATATCCTTTTGATTTAGGATTAAATGTTCTATAGATAACTATTAATTCCATTTGTTCCAAAACTTCTGTTACTTTCACTGTGACTCTGTTTAGTTTGTGTTTCCCTGATCTGTTCATTGAAGGGAGTAGGGTTTTTATGTTCCACACAATTATTTTGTGGGGTGTGATGTATGCTTTAAGCTTTAGTATGGTTTCATTTACGAATGCAGGTGCCCTTGTACTTGGGGCATAGATGTTCTAAATTGAGAAGTCTTCCTGGCAATTTTTTCCTTTGATGAGTATAAAGTGCCCTTCTGTATCTTTCTTGAAGACTTTTAGTTGAAAGTCTATTTTATCTGATATTAGAATGGCTACTCCAGCTCATTTACTGGGACCATTTGCTTGGAGGACTGTTTTCCAGCCTTTCTCTCTTAGGTAGTGTTTGTCTTTGACAGTGACTAGTGTTTCCTGTATGCAGCAAAATGTTTAGTCTTGTTTACAAATCCAGTCTGTTGGTCTATGTCTTTTTATTGGGGGATTGAATCCATCGATGTTAAGAGATATTAAGGAATAGTGATTGTTGCTTCCTGCTGCTTCTGATGCAATTTTTATGTTTGGGTGGTTATCTTATTTTAGGTTTGTTGAAAGGACATTACTTTCTTGCTTTTTCTTTCTGTAGTTTCCTTCCCTTTGTAGGTGTTTTCCATTCATTGTCCTTTGAAGAGCGGGGTTTGTGGAAAGATACTGTGTAAATTTTGTTTTGTCATGAAAAACCTTGGTTTCTCCATTTATCGTAATTGAGAAATTTGCTGGATATAGCAGTTTGGGTTGGCATTCGTGTTCCCTTATGGTCTGCATGATATCTGCCCAGGCTCTTCTGGCTTTCATAGTCTCTGGTGAGAAATCCAGACTAATTCTGATAGGTCTACGTTTATATGTTACTTGACCTTTTTCCCTTACTGCTATTAATATTCTTTCTTTGTTTAGTACATTTGGTGTTTTAAATATTATTTGATGGGATGAATTTCTTTTCTGGTCAAATCTATTTGGAGTTTTGTAGGCTTCTTGTATGTTCATGGGCATCTATTTCTTTTTTTTTTTTTAATTTTTTTATTCGATATAATTTATTTACATTTCAAATGATTACCCCTTTTCTAGCCACCCCACTACGCAAAAGTCCCGTAAGACCCCTTCTCTTCCCCTGCCCTCCCACCAACCCCTTCCCACTTCCCCGTTCTGGTTTTGCTGAATACTGTTTCACTGAGTCTTTCCAGAACCAGGGGCCACTCCTCCTTTCTTCTTGTACCTCATTTGATGTGTGGATTATGTTTTGGGTATTTCAGTTTTCTAGGTTAATAACCACTTATTAGTGAGTGCATACCATAATTCATCTTTTGAGTCTGGGTTTCTTCACTTACTTTGATGTTCTCTAGCTCCATCCATTTGCCTAAGAATTTCATGAATTCATTGTTTCTAATGGCTGAATAGTACTCCATTGTGTAGATATACCACATTTTTTGCATCCACTCTTCTGTTGAGGGATACCTGGGTTCTTTCCAGCATCTGGCAATTATAAATAGGGCTGCCCAGGAGTGGTATAGCAGGAACTTCTGGAAGTAAGGTGCCCAGTAAGGTGCCCAGTTTTCGGAGGAACTGCCAGACTGCTTTGCAGAGTGGTTGTACTAATTTGCAAACCCACCAGCAGTGGAGGAGTGTTCCTCTTTCTCCACACCCTCTCCAACACCTGTTGTCTCCTGAATTTTTAATCTTAGCCATTCTGACTGGTGTAAGATGAAATCTTAGTGTTGTTTTGATTTGCATTTCCCTAATGACTAATGAAGTTGAGCATTTTTTAAGATGCTTCTCCACCATCCGAAGTTCTTCAGGTGAGAATTCTTTGTTTAACTCTGTACCCCATTTTTTAATAGGGTTGTTCGGTTTTCTGGAGTCTAACTTCTTGAGTTCTTTATATATATTGGATATTAGCCCTCTATCTGATGTAGGATTGGTGAAGATCTTTTCCTAATTTGTTGGTTGCCGATTTGTCCTCTTGATGGTGTCCTTTGCCTTACAGAAACTTTGTAATTTTATGAGGTCCCATTTGTCAATTCTTGCTCTTAGAGCATACGCTATTGGTGTTCTGTTCAGAAACTTTCTCCCTGCACCGATGTCCTCAAGGGTCTTCCCCAGTTCTATTAGCTTCAGAGTGTCTGGCTTTATATGCCCTCATTAAATGACAAGAATAAGCAGGAGACCCTCAATCTAGTATCCACCTGATTAGACAATTTATTGTAGGGATATCTAAACTTACTGAGTGTAATTATACAAGAGGCTAGAATAGAGCAGCCAAGGACAACTATTGAAGCTTGACTCTGTCATTTAATCTATACAAAGTCATCATGCTTTCTCGGTAATGATTTTCTGAGCAGCCTTTTTCTGAGTAAAAATGCCCCTGAAAGTACCCAATTAAAATGATCTGTGTGTTTTCCCAATATATTCATTTGTTAGCTAAGGTGAACCTTGGTATATTTCTGTATTGAATTGTTGTTTGAATGTTAGATGAGTGAGAAGTAGTCAATGATTTCACTTCTATTTGTTGAAAATGTGGGTGATTTTTTTTGTGACATAGTTAATTTTTTTCCCTTTCTCCCTCCAACTTCCAACATGATCTTTGTTGCTCCTTTTCAAATACATTGCTTATTGTCATGTATTATTACATATACCTATATGTGTGTATGTGTTTAAAGATAAATATAAAAATATAAATACAGCCCATTTAGTTTGTATAATGAAATGTATGTATATTTAGAGCTGATAATTTTCTGTTGAATAACCAATTGTTTTTGTTTGTTTGTTTTTCTTTCCTTTCAGGAAAACAGTAGCTCTTACTGCAGCATTTTTTATTTTTATTTTTAAAATATTTGAAAATTCAAATTTGTTGCTGTAATTACTGGCATTTCCAGAAGGATTAGTCATATGTCAAATTGTCTCATATCCTAGATTTATCTACATTTTTGTTCCACTTACACAATGACCCCTGCAAATTAGATACTATAGGTGCTTCATTAATGTATTTGCTGACTGTATTCCACACTGTCTTTTGATTTGTTGTGATTTTCTGCACTTATTTGTAAGGACTTATAGTCCTTACAGAAGCATTTTTCAGGTCAGATATGCTGTTTTCATTTGATAGTGATTTGGTTGTTGGTACAACCATGTGTATTTTTTATATGAGGTTTTAGGTAGAAAGTGATACTCTGATGTTATTTTCCCTGATTTGTAAATATATATGTACTAAATTTTACATATCTAAATAAATTCCCTTCTCATTTACTGCATCACATGTCTTGAAAACTAGTATGACCCAATCAATTCTTCTTTCTATTCTTCATTCTGGTATTTACCCCTTTTAAAAGTATTGCCCTAAAGTTATCCTTGTATAGTTGTGCTACTATAAAAGGATTGATCTAGTAGCCTCCAATGAGACAACATATTTGGCATCTGTCACTGATGATCTGGATTACCACACTCACTGTAAACTTTTACTAGTTCAGTCTGTCTATTATAAAACATCAATTTCTATTATTATCTCCATTGTATATTTACACACTTTTCATAATACTTTCACCTACTGGAGTACAGTTAGCTTGTTTTAATATCCTGTGTATTGTGTATATATAATTAGAAAATATACTCAAGGAACTAATCATGCAGAAAGCAGCTGAGTAAATTTGGACATAAAACAAGGAGTGATATAAATGTAGTATATGATATTTATATTTAGATATTTGATACCTCAGGCTACTGATTTCTAACTAAATTGAACACCTTTCATATCACAAGTACAGTGAGTGAGTGTTCACTTTTCCAACATATGCCAACAGTTTCCAACATATGTTAACAGTTTTTTTTTTTTCTTTTGTTCACTTTTCTTAATTCTTGCTTGTTTGGTATGAAATTTCAATTCTCTGTGTATTTGAATCTCCAGGTAAATTACTTTCACAGCTGACTAAGACTGAGAAAATTTGAATGAGTAATTGTTTACAAACAAGAGGAATGCAGAACACAAAGTGAGAATTTCTTACAAGGAAAATATAAATCTTTTTTTGCCAGATATAACCTGGCCATCCCAAGAACATTTGAGCAATTCAACAACAAGGTAGAACCTCCCTGCCACTTTTTTATCTTAGTTTTGACTTTGTTAAGTGGAATGAGTTGTTGATCACGGGAAATCTTTTAGCCATGCAATTTGGAATTAGGTGTGATTAAAGTGTAACAGTATCATCAGTTAGCGTGAACTAAAAAACTTACTAAATATGTTCTTCTTCTGACTTCCTGGGGTTTAAATGGACAAAATAATGTTTCAAGGAACGCTATTATAAAATACACTACTTTGGTAGGAGCTAGAGCAGCTCAGAAACAAAGACCCCCCACGTGAATTTTCAAACAGTTTAAATTGCAAAATAAAGATTCTAGTGGTGAAAGGGAATAATTTAGTGTTTTGTGTCAAGTGTAAATAAAAAATTCCATTATTTCTCTGTACATGTCACAGGACAAATAAGAACACAATGGCTATATGCTTTTGATAGGATAGCTATCGGATAAGATGTAAACTAAGATATAGTGGAAGGAAATGGTTTTTTCCTCTAGGTCTTTGCTGATAGGACAAATAATTTTTATGAATAGTTACTGTAAGAAGAAAAATTCGAAGCTCTGATATAAAGTAGATATGTTCAGAGCTAAGAAAGGAACTAAGAATGATTTCTGTGTCATGTTTATTCCTGTTACAAGTCATGGCCCAAAATAAAAAACATTAAGTGATAATTATACTGAATGCAAGCAGAATAGGCAGGTACCTATGATCCAACAGTTGTCACGGAATCAACTGCAAACTTATATTGCAGAGTAAATTAATAGGATCAGTTTTATTTTTATTCTTTTTTATTTTTTTCTTATTTTAATATTGCTTTCATTATTGTTTGTTAGGAGGAAACACCATAGTGATTTTCTTTTTTTTTTCCTTTTCTTTTTTTTTTTATTTTATTTTTTTTATTTACATTGCAAATGAATTCCCCTTTTCTGGGTCCCCACTCCCTGCAAGTCCCATAAGCCCTCTTCTGTCCCCCTATTCTTCCATCCACCCCTTCCCACTTCCCTGTTCTGGAATTCCCCTATACTCTTGCCCTGAGTCTTTCCAGAACCATGGTCCACTCCTCCATTCTTTTTGGACATCATTTAATTTGTGGATTATGTCCTGGGTATTCAAAGTTTCTAGGCTAATAGCCACTTATCAGTGAGTGCATACCATGATTGATCTTTTGAGACTGGGTTACCTCACTTAGTATGATGTTCTCCAGCTCCATCCATTTGTCTAAGAATTTCATGAATTCATTGTTTCTAATGGCTGAATAGTACTCCATTGTGTAAATAAACCACATTTTTTGTATCCATTCCTCCGTTGAAGGACATCTAGGTTCTTTCCAGCTTCTGGCTACTACAAATAGGGCTGCTATGAACATAGTGGAGCATGTGTCCTTATTGCATGCTGAAGAATCCTCTGGATATATGCCCAGGAGTGGTATAACAGGGTCCTCAGGAAGTGACATGCCCAGTTTTCTGAGGAACCGCCAGACTGATTTCCAAAATGCTTGCACCATCTTGCAATCCCACCAGCAGTGGAGGAGTGTTCCTCTTTCTCCACATCCTTGCCAACACCTGCTGTCTCCTGAGTTTTTGAACTTAGTCATTCTAACTGGTGTGAGGTGAAATCTCAGGGTTGTTTTGATTTGCATTTCCCTAATGATTAATGATGTTGAACATTCCTTAAGGTGTTTCTCAGCTTTCCGAAGTTCTTCATGTGAAAATTCTTTGTTTAGCTCCGTACCCCACTTTTTAATGGGGTTATTTGGTTCTCTGTGTTCTACTTTCTTGAGTTCTTTGTATATATTAGATATTAGCACTCTGTCGGATTTAGGGTTGGTGAAGATCCTTTCCCAGTCTGTTGGTTGACATTTTGTCCTTTTGACTGTGTCCTTTGCCTTACAGAAACTTTGTAGTTTTATGAGGTCCCATTTGTCAATTCTTGATCTTAGAGCATAAGCTATTGGTGTTCTATTCAGGAACTTTTCCCCTGTGCCCATGTCCTCCAGGGTCTTCCCCAGTTTCTTTTCTATTAGTTTCAGTGTGTCAGGTTTATTTGGAGGTCCTTGATCCATTTGGAGTTGAGCTTAGTACAAGGAGAAAAGAATGGATCTATTCACATTCTTCTGCATGCTGACCTCCAATTAAACCAGCACCATTTGTTGAAAAGACTATCTTTTTTTCCACTGAATGCTTTCAGCTCCTTTGTCGAAGATCAAGTGACCATGGGTGTGTGGGTTAATTTCTGGGACTTCAGTCCTATTCCATTGATCATTTTGCCTGACATTATTCCAATGCCAGGCAGTTTTTAACACTATTACTCTACAGTATTGCTTGAGGTCTGGGGCTCAGCTCCAAGTAGATCAAGGACCTCTATGTAAAAACAGACACACTAAAACTAATAGAAAAGAAATTGTCCTCTGAACATTCCAGTTAATTGAAATGGTATATACACTTTAGCTTTAATAAAGACAGCTGCCAGCCCCATGGCTGCTTACTTCGTAATGAGGACAACAGTGAAGATGGCTGGGGAACTAGAAGGTTGGTTTTTCATAAAACATGTTTTTAAATAGGAAATGAATCCAAGTTATATGCACATTCATATACAAAGTTGAATATACTTTAAACACACGCACAGGCATACACACACATATACACACAGAGTGTTGAATCCAAATTACATACATACTTGCATATATACACATACAAAAATGCATCCTAATCAGGACTTGAAACTTAAGTTTAAGATATCCTTATACGGATTTTTGTTTTTATATACATATTTTAATTATAAACCTTAAGTTACAATTTTAAAGACAAACTTTTTTACAGATTTTATAAATTTAAAAATCTTGAATTAGAGTTTATAAAACAGTATTAAGAGGATTTCTGAAGGTAGAACACAGATAAATAATAGAAATTGTATAAAGTAGTAAAATATTAGAAATAAGGGAATTTGGCTTGTGTGGTGACAGAAGTTTTTACAATATATATGAGTATTGAA
This sequence comes from Apodemus sylvaticus, assembly GCF_947179515.1. NCBI lineage: Eukaryota > Metazoa > Chordata > Mammalia > Rodentia > Muridae > Apodemus > Apodemus sylvaticus. The sequence goes on from NC_067472.1 coordinate 149,282,425, forward strand.
ATGGATTGTACCAATTTTTGGACATTAATTTTTATTGCAGACAGGATGTAATAATAAGATCTGAATCCCTAGCAGTAGAGACAGAGGGTTACAAAAGGAAACACTATGAAATGATGTTCTAATAAGTTACAAGGAGCTGAAAGCTGAACCTACTGTACTACAGGCTGTAGTGAATGAGAGCCAGAAGAGTTCAGGATAAATGGGATCCAGTAAGAATCTTTTGTAGAGAAAATGATTTGTGTAACAGGCCATAGCCTTAGAAAGTTTATCCCATGATGGATAATAATAGGACAGTAGGCTCTAGGAACCAAAGAGACTATTGGGTATAGACAAGTAGAACATATAAGGCACAAGAAGGAATGAGTAAGAACTCCACAAGAATTCCAAATTGTAGAAGCTGCGAGGTTGTACAGGACCCACAGGGCAGAACAGACAGAATTTAAAATTTGGGGAGCTAGGAGATTCAAAATGTATGGACCTAGGAAGACACAAGGAAACCTGTAGCAAATAGCTTTTTTTTTTTTTTGCATTCCAAATTATTTTTTTTATTTGATATATTTTTTATTTACATTTCAAATGATTTCCCCTTTTCTAGACCCCCACTCCCTGAAAGTCTCATCAGGCCCCTTCCCTCCCCCTGTTTGCCCACACAACCCTTCCCACTTCCCTGTTCTGGTTTTGCCCTAAACTGCTTCACTGAGTCTTTCCAGAACAAGGGGACACTCCTCAGTTCTTCTTGTACCTCATTTGATGTGTAGATTATGTTTTTGGGTATTCCAGTTTTCTTGAGGAGAATGATACAGAAGAATGTTACTGAATGTGTAAATGAAGGGCCCTGGGGAGCCAAAGTGAGAGAGTTAGGGAAAGGTATTTAAGATGGAATTTGGTACCAAGGATTTTGTAATTGTGAAAGGCTTAACCTTGGATTTGTTTAGAAAAATGTTCATTTTGGTACTTTGGATTTGGAAAGCTATGGAATGCTTTAAGTGGGGCTTAGGCCAGGCTATTAGGAATATGGAAGATGGTGGTACTGAGGGCCATTTGAATTGTTTATGCCTGCTGGCCCAAAAGGTTTCAGTGGAAAAGAACTTTAATATATGGCCAAGAGGCTGCTTTTGTGAGTTTCTTGAAAACATGGCTGCATTTTGCCATTGTCTGAAGAGAATGCCTAAGGCTAAGGTAAAGAAATTTATATTAATTACATCGACAATAGAAGTCTCAATAAAGCCCAACAGAGAATTTGTTCTCTGGTGATGTCTGATGAAGAGCATTTTAAACAAACATAGCAAGCTGATAAAGGAAAAACAGACAAAATATATGGTTTAAATATTAAAAGTACAACGGGGACCGAAATGTGATGATTTGTATATGCTAATCCCAGGTAGTGGCACTTACAGAAGGTATGGCCTTGTTTCAAGAAGTGTGCCACAGTAGGGTTGGGCTTGGAGATCTTCGCTCCAGATACCTGAGCATGCCCAGTCTGTTGCTGACTTCCTTTGATTAAAGATATAGAACCCTCATCTCTTCCTGCCCCATGCCTGTCTCAATGCTTCTGCCTTGATAACAGTGGACTGAACCTTTGAACCTGTAAGCAGCTTCAATAAATGTAGTCTTTTATGAAACTTGCTTTGGTCATGGAATCAGTTCACAGCAGTAAAACCCTACCTAAGACAGAAATTGGCAGAGGGAAATGACAATTTTAGTGTAGATGGCCAAAGGCATAGAAGGCTGCAGAAGCCAGAGTGAGGATTTCTTATAGAAGAGGAATATGTAGAGGAAAGCATTAGCTGAAGAATTGGGCATTATAATTAAGATTAAGACTTTTAGCATAAAAGGATGCTAAATTTTGTCAAATGTTTTTTCAGCATCCAATGAAATGACCATGTTTTTTTTTCTTTGAGTTTGTTTATGTAGTGGATTGCATTGATGTATTTCCATATATTGAATCATTCCTGCATCCTTGGGATGAGGATACTTGATCGTGGAGAATGATCGTTTTGATGTGTTCTTGGATTTGTTTGGGAAGAATTTAATTACTTTTGCATCGATGTTCAAAAGGAATTTTGTTCTGAAGTTCTCTTTCTATGTTGGATCTTTGTGTGGTTTGGGTATCAGCATAATTGTGGCTTTGTAGGAGTTGGGTAGTGTTCCTTCTGTTTCTATTTGGTGGAATAGTTTGAAGAGTATTGGTGTTAAGTCTTCTTTGAAGGTCTGATAGAATTCTGCACTAAAACCATCTGGTCCTGTGCTTTTTTTGGCTGGAAGCCTTGTATTTCTTTAGGGGTTATGGGTCTGTTTAGATGTTCTATTTGATCCTGGTTCAATTTTGGTAATTGGTATCTGTCTAAGAAAATGTCCATTTCCTCCAGATTCTTTAGTTGTGTTGAGTACAGTTTTTTTTTGTAGTAGGATCTGATGATTTTTTTGAATTTCCTCAGTTTCTGTTGTTATATCTCTCTTTTCATTTTGAATTTTGTTAATTTGGATACTGTCTCTGTGCCCTTTAGTTAGTCTGGCTAAGGGTTTATCTAGCTTGTTGATTTTTTCAAAGAACCAGCTCCTGGTTATGTTGATTCTTTGTATGACTCCCTTAGTTTCTACTTGATTGATTTCAGCCGTGAGACTGATGATTTCCTGTCTTCTTCTCTGCCTGGGTGAATAATCCTCTTTTTGTTCCAGGGCTTTCAGTTTTTCCGTTAAGTTTCCAGTGTATGTTTTCTCCAATTTCTTTTTGTAGTCACTCAAAGCTATGAGTATTCCTCTTATCACTGCTTTCATTGTGTCCCATAGATTTGGGTATGCTGTGCCTTCATTTTCGTTAAATTCTTAAATTTTTTTGATTTCTTTCTTTATTTCTTCCTTGGCCAAGATATCATTGAGTAGAGTATTGTTAAGTTTCCATGTGTATGTGGGCTTTCTGTTGTTTTTATTGTTATTAAAGACCACTTTTACTCCATAGTGATCTGATAGGAGGCATGGGATTATTTCAATCTTTTTATATTTGTTGAGGTCTGTCTTGTGACCAACTATATGATCTATTTTGGAGAAGGTACCATGAGGTGCTGAGAAAAAGGTATATTCTTTTGCTTTGGGATAAAAAGTTCTATTTATATCTATTAACTCCAATTGGTTCAAAGCTTCAATTAGTATCATTGTCTCCCTGTTTAGTTTCTGTTTTCCTGATCAGTCAATTGGTGAAAGTGGGGTGTTGAAGTCACCCAAAATTATTGTGTTAGGTGCAATTTGTACTTTGAGCTTTAGTAAAGTTTCTTTTATGAATGAGGGCGCCCTTGTATTTGGGGCATAGATGTTCAGGATTGAGAGTTCTTCCTGTTGGATTTTTCCTTTGACCAGCAAGTAGTGACGTTCCATGTCTCTTTTGATGACATTAGGTTGAAAGTCAATTTTATCTGAAATTAGAATGGCAACTCCAGCTTGTTTCCTGGGACCATTTGCTAGTAGAATTGTCTTCCAGCCTTTTCCTCTAAGGTAGTTTTTGTCTTTGGCATTGAGGTGTGTTTCCTGTATGCAGCAAAATGTAGGGTCCTGTTTATGTAACCAGTCTGTTAGTCTATGTCTTTTTATTGGGGAATTGAGTCCATTGATGTTAAGAGATATCAATGAGTAGTGGTTATTGCTTCCTAACATTTTTGATTTTAATTTTATACGTGTGTGGTTATCCTCTTTGGGTTTGATGAAAGAAGCTTAATATCTTGCTCTTTCCAGGGTATAGTTTCCCTCGTTGTACTTGTGCTTTCCCCCTATTATCCTTTGTAGAGCTAGGTTTGTAGAAAGATATTGTGTAAATTTGGTTTTGTCATGGAATATGTTGGTTTCTCCATCTATTGTAATCGAGAGTTTCACTGGGTATAGTAGTATCTGCTGGCATTTGTGTTCTCTTAGAGTCTGCATGAGCTCCGCCCAGGATCTTCTGGCTTTCATGGTCTCTGGTGAGAAATCTGGTGTAATTCTAATAGGTCTTCCTTTGTATGTTACTTGCCCTTTTTCTCTTACTGCCCTAAGTATTCTTTCTTTGTTTAGTACATTTGGGGTATTGATTATTATGTGACAGGAGATATTTCTGTTCTGGTCCAGTGTGTTTGGAATTCTGTAGGCTTCTTGTATATTCATGGACATCTCTCTCTTTAGGTTAGGGAAGTTTTCTTCCATAATTTTGTTGAAGATATTTGCTAGCCCTTTAAGTTGCAAATCTTCACTCTCATCAATACCTATAATCCTTAGATTTAGCTTTCTCATTGTGTCCTGGATTTCCTGGATATTTTGGGTTACAATCTTTTTGCATTTTCCATTTTCTTTAACTGTTGAGTCCATGGTATCTATGGTATCTTCGGCATCTGAGATTCTTCCTTCTATCTCTTGTATTCTGTTGTTGATATTTGCGTCTATGGTTCCTGATTTCTTACCAAGGTTGTCTAGCTCCAAAGCTGTCTCCCTTTGTGTTTTCTTAGTTGTTTCTACTTCTGTTTTTATATCCTGGTAGTTTTTGCTCAGTTCTGTCATTTGCTTGTTCGTGTTTTCCTCTAATTCTTTAAGCGATTTTTGTGTTTCCTCTTTCATGACTTCTGCCTGTTGATCAAGGTTCTCCTGTATTTCTTTAAGTGATTTTTGCCTTTCCTCTTTATTGGCTTTTGTATTCTCCTGAATTTCTTTCAATGATTTTTGTGTTTCCCTTGTAAGGGCTTCTAATTTTTGATCCATTTTCTCCTGAATATCTTTAAATATGCCCTTCATGTGTTCCTGTACTAGCATCATGACCAGTGATTTTAAATCCAAATCTTGTTTTTCTGGTGTGTTATGGTATCCAGGACTTGCTAATGTTCGAGAATTGGGTTCAGATGCTGCCATAATGCCTTGGTTTCTGTTAGTAACGTTCCTATGTTTTCCTTTAGCCATCTGGTTCTCCCAGGAGTTAGATGGTTTTATTGTCACTGGCTGGTGCTTCAACCTACTGTGGATCTTTAAGATTATCTCTGCACCACTGGATGACTGAATTTCTTCTGGCACAGACTACTGATATGCTGGCTTCCTCTTTTGTGCCTTTGGAGCCCTTCTCAGTCTTGCCTCAAGCAATGCTATACTTAGGTTGTCAAGGTCAACCAGGTGTTCTCTGTCTGCTCTATTATGGAGGGAAGAAGTTGTGGTGGGGGTCACTCCCTCTGTTGATTCTCACAAAGGTCCTGGGATGGACTGGCTTACAGATGAACCGCCTATGTGCTCAGTTCCTGAGTGCAGGCAGACCCCTGTCAGTTTGCACCACCAGAAATCTAAAGCTCAGGGTGATACAGTACCTAGTGATTCTTTTGTGTCTCTGCAGACAGCAAATATTGCCGCGGTGCTTCTCTCCTTCCACAGCTTCCTGGGCAGGACACAGGCTCCAGCCTGGTGGGCTGGCACAAACCTGCCTATGTGCTCAGTTCCTGAGTGCAGGCAGACCCCTGGTAGTTTGCACCACCAGAAATCTAAAGCTCAGGATGATACAGTACCTAGTGATCGTTTTGTGTCCCTGTAGGCATTGAGTATAGCCGCGGGGCTTCTCTCCTTCCACAGCTCCCTGGGCAGGATACAGGCCCGAGCCTGGCAGGCTCGCAGACAAAAGCCACCTACCTGCTCAGTTCCTCAGTGCAGGCAGACCCCTGGCGGTTTGCACCACCAGAAATCTAAAGCTCAGGGTGATACAGTACCTAGTGATCCTTTTGTGTCCCTGCAGACAGCAAATATGGCACGGGGCTTCTCTCCTTCCACAGCTTCCTGCACAGGACACAGGCCCTGAGCCCGGTGGGCTGGCAGACAAACCTGCCTATGTGCTCAGTTCCTGAGTGCAGGCACACCCCTGGCAGTTTGCACCACCAGAAATCTAAAGCTCAGGGTGATACAGTACCTAGTGATCCTTTTGTGTCCCTGCAGACAGCAAATATGGCTGCGGGACTTCTGTCCTTCCACAGCTCCCTGGGCAGGACCCAGCCCTGAGCCCAGCGGGCTGGCAGACAAAAGCAGCCTACATGCTCAGTTCCTGAGTGCAGGCAGACCCCTGGCGGTTTGCACCACCAGAAATCTAAGGCTCAGGGTGTTACAATACCTAGTGATCCTTTTGTGTCCCTGCAGGCAGCGAGTTTGTCTGTGGGACTTCTCTCCTTCCACAGCTTCCTGGGCAGGATATGGGCCAGAGCCCAGATGGCTGGCAGACAAAAGCCGCCTATGTGCTCAGTTCCTGAGTGCAGGCAGACCCCTGGCGGTTTGCACCACTAGAAATCTAAAGCTCAGGGTGGTACAGTGCCTAGTGATCCTTTCCTAAGAAAGCACAAAGGGAGACAACTTTGGAGATAGAAAACCTTGGGAAGAAATCATAGTGATTTTCATAAGGGCCTGATTAATCTACTCTCTGCACAGTAGCATTTGGTTTCCTTTTCATCTATATCCTTGATATAACTTATTATCATTTTTTTATTCAATATGTTTGTTATTTACATTTCAAATGATTTCCCCTTTTCTAGACCCCCACTCCCCAAAAGTTCCATCAGCCCCCTTCCCTCACCCTATTTTCCCACCCAACCCTTCCCATTTCCCTGTTCTGGTTTTGCCCTATACTGAGTCTTTCCAGAGCAAGGAGCCACTCCTCCGTTCTTCTTGTACCTCATTTGATGTGTGGATTATGTTTTGGGTATTCCAGTTTTCTAGGTTAACATTCACTTATTAGTGAGTGCATACCATGATTCACCTTTTGAGTCTGGGTTACCTCACTTAGTATGATGTTCTCCAGCTCCATCCATTTGCCTAAGAATTTCATGAATTCATTGTTTCTAATGGCTGAATATATATACCACATTTTTGCATCCACTTTTCTGTTAAGGGATATCTGGGTTCTTTCCAGCTTCTGGCAATGATAAATAGGGCTGCTATGAACATAGTGGAACATGTATCCTTATTACATGCTGGGGAATCTTCTGGGTATATGCCCAGGAGTGATATAGCAGGATCTTCTGGAAGTGAGGTGCCCAGTTTTCAGAGGAACCGCCAGACTGATTTCCAGAGTTGTTGTACCAATTTGCAACCCCACCAACAGTGGAGGAGTGTTCCTCTTTATCCGCATCCTCGCCAACACCTGCTGTCTCCTGAATTTTTAATCTTAGCCATTCTGACTGGTGTAAGGTGAAATCTCAGGATTGTTTTGATTTGCATTTCCCTAATGACTAATGAATTTGAGCATTTTTTAAGATGTTTCTCCACCATCCGAAGTTCTTCAGGTGAAAATTCTTTGTTTAACTCTGTACTCCATTTTTTTAATAGGATTGTTTGGTTTTCTGGAGTGTAACTTCTTGAGTTCCTTATATATCTTGGATATTAGCCCTCTATCTGATGTAGGGTTTGTGAAGATCTTTTCCCAATTTGTTGGTTGCCGATTTGTCCTCTTGATGGTGTGGGATCAGTTTTAAAAGAGGAACAAATGCCTGAGAATATGTATGTGTGTGTATATATATATATATTCTTTAATCCTTTTTTACAGTCCAGATTTCATCACCCTACTGCTCCACTCTCTGACTGTTCCATAGCCCACCTTTCCTCCACCATCTCCAAGTGAATGCCCTCACACTCACATCCCATCAGTCATTCCCACAATCTGGCACCCCAAGTCTCTCTAAGTATAGGTTTTTCTTCTCTGACTGAATTATGGTGCAGAAATCCTCTGCTGTATATGTGTGGAGCTGGTGTATGTTGCATGGTTGGTGGTTCAGTATCTGAGAGATCCTTGGGGTCCTGGATGGTTGAGACTGCTGATCTTCTTATAGGGTCACCTGCTTCCTCACATTCTTTCACCATTTCCCAAATTCAGGCATAGGTTCACCAGCTTCTGTGCATTGGATAGATGTAAATATCTGCCTCTTACACTTTCAGCTGCTTATTGGGCTTTTCAAAGGGCAATCATGATATGCTCCTGTAAGCACACCATAGCATCAGTATTAGTGTCAGAACTTGTCTTATACCCTTGATCTGGATGCTACTTTGGGCATCTCCCTCGACCATCTTTTCCTCAGGATCTTCTCAATTTGTGTCCCTACAGTTCTTTCAGACAAGAAAAATTTTGGGTCAAAGTTTTTGGTTGTGGGATAGCAGCACTTTCCATCTACTTGAAGCCTTGACTTTCTACTCAAGGTGGATTCTACAAGTTCCATTTCCATACTCCGGGCATTTCTAATGTCCTACCCATTGAATCCTCTCAGTCTCCCAACTCCCAGGTTTCTGATATAATCTAGAGTGTCACCTCACCTCCTAGCTCCCAAGGTTGCCTGTTTAGATTCTTTCTGATTGTCCTCATGGTTTAATTCCTGTTCCTCCACAAGACCTGATCATGATATACCCATACATTTCCCCCCTCCCTGTCCCATTTCCCACACAAGTCTGTCCATCCCTCAGCACACCATGATTGCTTCCTTCTCCCCCCTCCGCCCCCGCCCGGTGGTATTGAGGCATTCTCACTTGGGTCCTTTGGCTTATTAGCCACCTTGAGATCAGTGAATTTTATCTTCAGCATTCTATACTTTTTAGTGAGAACATATCATCCTTATCATTTAGGGTCTGAATTACTTCAATCAGCTTGATATTTTCTAATTTCAAATATTTTCTTGCAAAACTCATGATGCCCTTTCTTAGTATCAGATAAGTATTCCATTGCATAAATAAATCATATTCTGTTTATCCATTCTTCTCTAGTGGGACTTCTCGGTAGTATATAGCATCTGTATATCACAAATAAGGAATAAGGATGATATGCACATAGTGGAACACAAGGAGTTGTGGGATTGTGGCACATATTTTGAGTATATGCTCAAGAGTAGTATAGCTGGGTATTCAGGTAGATGTATTTCTAATATTCCTGGGAATCTCCAGATTATTTTGCAGAGTGGTTGTACCAGGTTGCATTCCCTCCATTAATGGAGGAGTGTTTCTGTTTCTATACATATGACCAACATGTGCTATCACCTGAGTTTTTGATCTTAGTCATTTTAATTGATGTAAGGAATATTAAGGTCATCTTGGCTTGCATTCCCCTGATCAATAAGGACATTCAACATTTCTTTAAGTGTTTATTACCCATTTCACATTCCTCTTTTGTTAATTCCTTGTTAAGTTCTAAGCCCAATTTTTTTTGATTGTTTTGTTTGGTTTCTTGATGGGGAGCTTCTTGAATTCTTTACATATTTTGGATTTTAGCCCTCTCTTGGATAGTAAAGATTTTTTTTGGAGTATGCAGATTGCCAATTTGTCCTATTAACTATTTCCCTTGCTTTACCGAAGCTTTCAAATTTCATGAGATCCTGTTTATCAATTCTTGATCTTAGAGCCTGAGCCACTGGAGTTCTATTTAGAAAATAACCCAATGTGCCAAAGAGTTCTAGGCATTGTTCCACTTTCTCTTCTCTAATATTCAGTGTATTTGGTTTTGTGTTGATGCCCTTGATCCACTGGGATTTATGTATATATCAAATTGGGTAATCTGAATTGAGATCAGAAGTAAGCTGCATCTCGAAATAAGAATATTTCCTCCTATTTTAATTTCAGACATACACATTTCAAAATGTCCTCTAACACTGCTCCTTTTTTTTCAAAAAGAATGTCCTAAATCTATGTGACAGGAAGAAACTCTCTGCTACTGGAAAACTATTTTACCCACATTCTGCAGTATTGCCTAAGTCTCAGAATAATGGTGTAGTTTGTGTATTCATCAGAAAGGTTAGACAGACCACTGTAAATACTTTCAGTTTAATCTGTGTAGTACTTTGCCTCTTAGTGCTATAAAATTAATACTGTGGCTGAAGGTAACAGTTAAAATTTGTTTTTGGTATAAAGATAGTTTGAAATTACACTGTTTCAGAGAATTGGGAGACAGAACTTTCCCTTAACACTTTATGATATCATACATGTAAAGTAAACTAGGTTTATTGAAATAGCATAAATTCTTTGTCATATAATCTATTTTAAACAGCAAACACATAGTGAACATTAGGATGTGAGCACAATTCCACAAACAACAAACAAACAAGCATAAACAATCACACAATCCAGAAGTTAAGGGAATGGAAGAAATTGAGGGACATGCTAATAAGAGGATTGTGCTGGAAAGGGACTGAGCCATCCAGACCACTATAGGATGAGGGAAATTATAGAAGGGAATTAAGTATTTCTTACTATTATTATATGTTTTTCTTTTAGTAGAAATTGGAGAATTGTATTTTATCCTTATTACTTGTGAATGTATATTATTTCAAATGACAAAAAATTTTCAAGCATTAACATTAAAAATGCCTGTGATCTACAAAATAGCAACCATGAAAGAAAGTTGGGGATAATTCGAAAGTATCATCATGCAGGTCATTACTGTTTCAGAAGGCTGGTTCACTTGTGACATGGAGGTATGAGAGAGTCTTCTATGTTGATTTTCTTCAGCTACATATGTTCTGCTCACAGGACAACAGCATAAATCACAGTCCTATCTCCTAAAATTTCAGTCAAGTATGCAAATTCTAATGTTGAATCTTTGATAACTTTCCAGAAAGGCATTCTAATTGAGACAGAAGGAACTTTCAGTAGCTGTTGGCATTTTATGAACTAGTTGAAGAGGGAAACCCATTCTCATGTAGCTCTCTCTACGTCTGAGCACATATCAACAGTGCTAAATTGGTTGAGTGTCTATTAAAGTGATCAAATTAAGCACTCATGGATTATTAATTATACATATCATTGATAACCCTAATGTATTATATGTAAGGAAGGTATTTTTAGCACATTTTATGACACATGAATGTTAAATGTTAACAAAATAATGACATACTAATAACAATACTATATGTTCTCAAATAAATTTCATACACATACACATTGGCCTTCTCTGCATAAAAAATACACCTATATACACACACAGAAATGACTCCAATATACCTGGATTTTGGATATATCTTTTCTAAAACACACTCCTCTTCATATTTCTTTATCATTATTATAATTTAAGACATGGTGTATTATGTGATAAATAGCTTTAGGAAACTAGACACAAACATACCTTTAGATAACTTAAGTGCATTTTTTGTAAGCTGTAATGTGCAAAAATATATGTAGTATTGTGATAAATTTGTAAATATGTTTTTACACTACACATATTTTATATGATCTCTTTAAAGCTCATCTCGTTTTTACTGTTATACACAAATGTGTGTGTGTGTGTGTGTGTATATATATATATATATATATATATATATAATTTCCATTCTGAGACATAAATTAAATATGACATAGCTCCTCAGGATATTAGCACAGGAAGATTATAAAGATTTAGCTCCAGAATGCATTTGATAGCACGTGATTACAAGCAGCAGTCTCAAGACACATGTTCAGGCCGTATTTTTCGTACCATTACAGACACATACAGACACAGGGTCAAAGGCACAAGCATTACTGGACAGTTTTCTCTGTTTTTAATTAGATCCAGAAAGTGAAATATAGCTAAATAATATTTTGGTCTTTCTCCTTCTATTTCATCTTTCTCTCTTTTTTTTTTTTTTTTTAATTTCTGATGCAACAGGCAGGGAGAAGGGAGAAAAGATGGAGGAGCTTTGATGAAAAAATCTCCATGGTAACACAGGCTTTTACCTTTTATATCATTTTTGAGAACTCTCTCCTGATTGGCCTCAAACCTTTTCTCTATTTTCCTACGTATACTCAGCCAGTCAGAGCCAACCACATCTAAAGCAATTTTTTTTCACATAAAAATTTTCCGTTAATTTTCTCGTGGTTGATGTGTAGCTTTCAGCTCGTACCAGGCTCTTGTTGTAGACTGACAACAAGCTGCTTGTTTTGAGAAGGTGTATTGATCTCAAACGTGCAGATGAAAATGAAAAGAAAACGTCGTCATGGTCAGGTAACATGCTATGATTTTTCACATTCCTATTGTGAATGAAACTGCTCCTGTTTGCTGTGCAAGGTATTTGTTATTGCTTATGGTCATTATTTGACTTGTAAGATCTGTCATTCAGGCTTAGGAATTCTGATTCATCTGCAATGGTGGCGTATTATGTCATCCTTCAGTATCTGAGAGAGACAAGAAACCTGTGGCTTCTTAATCTGCTTTGGGGGTATCAGTTATGGAAAGGATTTTTATATCAGGTCAAGAGTTCTTATTTGGCTCCATGCGACATTTTGAGCATTTTCTGGCATCACCTTACCTAGTATAACATTACGCTCTGATAGTACTAAAATCCAAACACTGCAATTCTCCCTCGTTATCATCTTAGTACTATCAAGGTCTCAGATGTTTTATTTTGCATTTCAATCTAAATTCTAACACAAGGTTTATATTTTTTTTTGCTGGGAACAAGTGCTGTTCTATGTTCAAAATTACATATTTGCTTAATTCATTCTTTAAGAACAATAAATGTAAACTGTTCACAGATATGATAATAAAAAAACTAAACATATAAAATTAATTTTCTTCATTTTTTTGTCTTTGAATCTTAACATTCTAAGGTTTCTAGCCACCCTCCATTTTACATGAGTCATGGTATGAATGCTAGTTTAGGTGTATTGCTATATCTTATTTACTATTTAGTATCACTTAACATTTTTGAATTGAGTTTATTATATACCGTCCTGTGACTCATATGTGTTCTGTTATAATTTTATAAAATTCAAGTTTCTGTTCTTGTGCATAATCTAGGAACCTCAGTTGTGTTTAATTTTTGTGAATATGATATGGGAAAGAATCAATTGATGCTACTGTGTTGATTCTACCATGGAATATCACACCTGGTTCATATTTAATGTTAGTATCTCGTGTATTTTGAACGTATTAACATTTGTTTAGAAAAAATGTTCTTATCAAAATCTTTACCACATTTATCATCTCTATAGTCCTGGTAAATACGTAGTTAATTATAGGGTAGTGGTTCAGTAATTTGTCTTATTGTTCTGTCCATCATCATTATTCTTTATGCTTCTATGTTTCTAACATAATGCTAATATTTGAGGATTGAACAGATTTTAGGAGTCATTCAAGAGAAACGCATGTGCACTTGAAAAAGCAAGCATGGAGTATTATTTAAAATTTGTGCAATACAGAGGTGGGAGAAGAATCATTAGCTTTATTGTGTAGTATACAAATGCTGCCTAACAAAGGGCCTGGAAAAATTACTGTAGCCTTTGCCTGTTATTGTAGAAAATCCACACATATAAAAGCAGATAATTGTTTAGGCCCTAATTTTTTAAATTGTGAATGGCCATGTTAGAAATGGATTTTCTTTATAGTAATTTTTAACTCTTCTTTATTAGAGCAAATGTCCTAAATTTATAAAATATGCTATCAAATTTATTGGATATATATCTGGACTAAATGAAAAGGAAGGTTCTGTTGTTCAAGATGCTGATTGTTTTTGATGAAGGTCTCGGGTACATAAATATAGGACTAGTGATACATATACCCCTTTTTAGGAAATAACTCATATATCCTCTATAGGAACCACTAAGCTTAAATACTACTAACTTTAGAATCTTTCACATTAGAAGTACTCATAATCCACACATCAAATGAGGTACAAGAAGAACGGAGGAGTGGCCCCTAGTTCTGGAAAGACTCAGTGTAGCAGTATAATACAAAACCAGAACAGGGAAGTGGGAAGTGATGGGTGGGAGAACAGAGGGACAGAAGGGGGCTTATGTGACTTTCGGGGAGTGGGGGACCAGAAAAAGGGAAATCATTTGAAATGTAAATAAAAAATATATCGAATAAAATTAAAAAAAAAGAAGTACTAGTCAATATATATATTATATATGAGGGTTTTACATTCGAATAAATACTTATTAGATTAAATGTCCTTCTGTTTAGGCAATAATCAATGTTTTTTTTTTTTTTTATTTTGTCACTTATGCAAATACGTGTGAAAAAAGAAGTCATAGTCTCCAGTGAAGAAACATCTGGTATTGATTGGTTAAATGTTGTACTAAATAAAATTCCCTACATTTGTGTTTATTCTTATAAGCTATTACTATATCTATTAATTACTGTGTGCATCTCTATTAATTCAGGTATCCTTTCCTTAATTTTCATCACTAGCTTTAAATTTGCTCCGTACTCATAAAAAAATCTCAACAGATGTTTAATAAGAATTTTCCATAAACAGTAGTATGGAAAACATATTTCAGGTCTCATTAAGCCCATATAGTGTGAAAATCATAAGTGATTTATTTCATAATATCTAATTCTGAGAGAATCGTAAGAAAAGAGGAAGGTGAAAAGGAAGGGAGAGATATAGGAATCGATTAAGTTACCATCTAATCCTCTATTCCAAGACAAACAGCAGCCATCTAGGTCAATCAACTGTGCCACGTGGTAAATAGATACCCTAGCTTGGTTTGATGATTGTTTACATCCAATAATTAAATAACAAGAAAAATTAGGAGGTCCACACTCAAGCATCCACAAGCCCTGTCAATTTATTGTACAGAAATCTACATTTACTTAGTGTTGCCTTTTAAAAGGCTAGAAAATACAGGCTAAGGATGAGTATGGGAGATTTTTTCTGTCATTTATTCTATAATAAAGTCATCATTCTTATGGGTAATGATTTTATGGTTAGAATTTTTGAGCACAAATATTCCCAGAAAATAAGCAATTAAGATGCTCTGTAAGTCTTTTAATAAACAAAGAAATTGCCAAAGGTGAACCTTGGTAGTTGATCTATATTGATTTCTTGTTTGAATGTTAGATGGGCAAACGGGAAACATTGATTTCACCTCTATTTGGTTGAAATGAGTTTTTTGATATTTCCTTGTTTTTGAAATTATAATATAGTTTTATTTTCCCTATTTCTCTGCTACACTCTAATATAATATTCTTTGCAAATACAAATATACTTTTCAAATACATTGTTGGTTTTCATTTAATTATTTTTACATACAATTTTATTGGTTATTTTATGTACTTACATTTCAAATATTATCCCCTTCCCAGTTTCCTCTGCTCAAGCCCACTAACCCCTCCTCCCTACCCCTGAATCTATGAGGATGCTCCCTCACCTTGCCACCCACTTCTGCCTCAGTGCCCTAGAGTCCCTTATCCTGGGTAATGAAACCTTCACAGGACCTAGAGGTTACCCTCCCAGTGAGTCCTGATAAGGCACTCCTCTGTTACATACTCAGCTGGAGCCATGGGTACCCGAGGTGTATGCTTTGGTTGGTGTTTTAGTTCCTGGGAGTTTTGCAGGATCTGGTAGTTTGATACTGCTGTTCTTATAAGGTTGCAAATCCTTTAAGCTCATACAATCATTGCCCTAAATTCTCCATTTGGGTCCCCAAACTCAGTACATTTGGCTGTGTTCATCCACATAGGTATTGGTCCATCTCTGGCAGAGCCTCTAAGAGGACAGTTATACTAGGCTTCAGATCAATAAGCACTTCGTGGCATCAACAATAGTGTCTGGGTTTCATATCAGCAGGTGGGTTGAATCCTTAGGAAAGGCAGCTTCTGGGTGGCCTTTCCTTTAGATTCTACTCCACTCTTTGTCCCTGCATTTCCTTTAGACAGGAGCAATTCTTGGTTAAATATTTTGCGGTGGGTAAGATGGCCTTTCCCTTTACTTGGGGCTGTGCCTATCCCATGATATGTTCTATACAGGTTCTATCTCCCCTTTGTTGGGTATTTCAGATAATGTCCTATGCATGGGGTCCTGGGAACCTCATGAGTTCCTGGCATGTGGGACTTCCTAGTGGCTACCACCAGTACCACCTCCCCACTGCTACACACCTGCTTTCAAAATCCCTGATTCTCTGTCCTTCTCACTCATCTCCCCTCATATCTGAATGGGTACCCTTCTTTTCCTCCCCCTTCTTTCTTCCTTCCAGATCCAACATTCCCACTACTTCCCAGATATTATTCTCTTTCCCTAAGTGAATAGCATCCACACATTGGTGATCTTCTTGCTTCTTGCTTTTTGTGATCTTTTTGCTTCTTTGGTTTCATATGGTCTGTGAGTTGTATCTTGGATATTCAGAGATACTTTTGACTACTACCCAATTAATAGTTAGTACATACCATGTGTATTCGTTTCTGAGTGAGTAATCTCACTCAGGATGAGTTCCTTCTGTTTGCCTGCAAATTTCATGAAATCATTAATTTTAATAGCTGTGTAGTACTTCATAATGTAAATGTATGATATTTATGTATCCATTCCTCTGTTGAGGGACATCCAGGTTGTTTCAGCTTCTG
Organism: Apodemus sylvaticus; assembly: GCF_947179515.1. Classification (NCBI taxonomy): domain Eukaryota; kingdom Metazoa; phylum Chordata; class Mammalia; order Rodentia; family Muridae; genus Apodemus; species Apodemus sylvaticus. Next base: position 149,298,692 of record NC_067472.1, read on the forward strand.
GCTATTGTTAATAAGGCTGCTATGAGCACAAAGGAGATTTGTCTTTATTCTATGTTGCCATATGCTTTGGCCATATACCCAGGCATGGTCTAGCTGAGTCCTCAGGTAGACCTATTTCCTGTTTTCTGAGGAACAGCCAGATTGATTTCTAGAGTGGTTGTTCCAGCTTGCAATCCACACCCCTCAGCTGCAATGGAGAAGTGTTAATTCTCCACATACTCAACCAGCATCTGCTGTCACCTGAGGTTTTGATCTTAGATATTCTGACTGATGTGAGGTAGAATCTCAGAAGTGTTTTGATGTGTATTTTCCTGATGACAGAGGATATTGAACATTTCTTTAAGTGCTCTTAACCATTTTTGATTCCTCAGTTGAGAATTTTCTGTTTAGCCTTTTACCCCACTATTGTTCTGGCCTCTTTCCATTTGGTTATCTCTGTTGTTAAGTGCCCTTGTTGTCTTGACTGGAGGCTGTTCCTCCTGTGTTTCTGCTTGTGTCAGAACTACTTGGAGTCCAGCTCTCTTGTGAACCTGTCATTCTGGGATACTGTTATCCTGAGATCCTTCATGTGTCACAGCTTCTGAGATTCAAGCTGAATCTGGTATCCTTAAACCTGGTATGACCAAGCTTCTGAGATCTTGTTGGGCACCTTCGAATTGTGCTTCCTTGGCGTGTTGTAGGAGTGGGTACAAAAAGCCAGCACTCTTAAGTCGGCTCTGGGTTCAGGTTCAAACCAGAAGGAATATATGCCATTGACTTGGTGGCAGTTCCTGCATCCCTGGATTCCAGGGCTTTCAGTTATTCTGGGTGTTGCTACACATGTTTTGACCTTATCTGTAATCCTGGGCATGTTAGAACAACTGAGAGTCAAGCTTCCTCTGGGTGTTGTGGGACTGGTTGCAGATCCAGCACACCAGGTCTGCTCCAGGCACAGGTTCAAACCAGAAAGCGCATACATATATTTGTATGTATGTACATGTTTATTCTTAAAGATATAAATATAGCCCTTTATTTTGTATAATGAATGTATTATTTAGGGATGATAATTTTCTTTTGGGTAGCCAATTGTTTATTTGATTTTGGAAAATTGTGTTTTGTGCTGTCACCATTTTTTAAGTTCTTAAATATTTTGAAAGTTTGGTAAATTAAAAATTATATTCAGTGCAGATTGTCCTTTGTCAGGAGGTTGGCTCATTTGTGACATGGAGGGCATAAAAGAGTCTTTGGTGCTTCTTCTCTTCAACATATTTTCTGCTCACAGAGGAACAACGTAAATACAGCCGTAAATTTTAAAATTTCAGTCAAGTATGCAAAACAAAATGATTACAAAGGATCAGCTCTGGGGTGCTTTTGACAGCCCCTGGTTACAAGCCGCAGTCCCTAGACACAAAGAGAGACTTTACAATAGCTACGTTTAGCCAGAAAGAGGCTCAAAAGCACAGGCATTAATGGACAGTTTTCTTTATATTTAATTAGAGCCAGAGACCAAAGAATAAGTATATAACATATTGGTCTTTCTCTTTCTATTTCACCTTTAATTTTATTGCTGATGCAACAGGCAAGGAGGGAGAGAAAAGATGGGGAGCTGTGATGGAAATGTCTCCATGGTAACAACAGGCTTTTGCCTTCTTTATTTTTGAGATCTCCCTCCTGATTGGTCCCAACCCTTTTATTTATTTATTTATTTTTTTTGTTGTTTTTTCCTACGTATACTCAGCCAGTCTGAGTCAATCACAGCTAGAGAAATCTATTCACATACAAATTATTCCAGTAATGCTCCTGGTTGATATCTAGCTCTCAGCTAGTAACAGGCTTTTGCTGTCGATTGAAAACAAGCTGCTTTTTCGAGAAGGGATAGTGCTCTGGAAGCCTGAAGATGAAAATGAAAAGAAAACATCGCCATGGTCAGGTAACTTGCTATGATTCATCACATTCTTACTCTGAATGAAATGGATCCTGTTTGCTGTGCAAGGTATCTGTTATTGTTTCTCGTCATTGCTTCAGTTTTAAGATCTGTCATTCAGGATTCAGCCTTAGGGTTGTGTTTTGTCTTCAAGGATGGTATATTATGTCAGCTTTTAGTATCTGATAGAGACAGGAGACCTGTTGCTCTTTAATCTGCTTTGGGGTATCAGATCTAGAAGGGGCTTTTATATCAGGACAGCAGTTCTTACTTGGTACTATAAGAATTTCTGGAATATTGTCTGACAACACATTACCTACTATGCCATTGATATCTAAGAGTACTAAAACACAAAAACTGCAATTCTCCTTTGCTACCATCAAAGGTCTCAGATGATTTATATTACATTTCAATCCAAATTCCAACTACAGCTTTGCATTCTTATTTAGGAGATACTACAATAAAAAGCTTAAAATACAAAATTTTCTTTTCTTTTAATTTTAACATTGAATTTCAACTAAGGTTTTTAGCCATCACACAGTTTCCATGAGTCATAGTATGTATGTTAGTTTAGTTGTACTGCTTTCTCTCTCTTTTTTAATTGAATAATGTCTTCATTTACCTTGCCAATGGTAAAATATTTCCTGATATACTCCCTTCCCCTAAGACCCCAACCCCTCCCCTTCCTCCCTCCACCTGCCTCCACATATATGCCTCATCACCCAACACACTCCCTCCTCCCCCCCTCAGTTTCCCTTTGTTCAGGCCTCTGTTGAGCCTTTACCTGACCAAGGACCATTCCTCCCACTGATGCCCAACAAGGCCTTCTCTTAATCACTATTTAGTACCACTAAACATTTTTCACTTGTATTTATTACACACTAACCTGTGACTCCTGTGTGTTCTGTGGTAATTTTACAAAATTAAAGCTTCTGTTCCTGTGAAAAATCCAGGAACCTCAGCTGCATTTAATTTTATCTAAACAATAATATGTGAAAGAATAAATTGATGCTGATAGATTGAATCTCTCATGATGTATAATAACTGGCTTGTATTTTATGTTGTTATCTCATTAGTTTTTAACTTATAAACATTTATTTAGAACAGACAATATTCTTATCAAAGTCTTTACCACGTTTGTGATATCTATAGTTCTGGTAACTATATATTTAACTATAGGATTGTGGCTTAATAATTTGTCTTATTGTTCTGTCCTTCATCTGTAATTTTTTGCTTTGATGTATCTAACATAATTATAAATTTGAGGATTTATCTGATTTGGGGGCTTATTAAAGAGAAATGAATGTGCATTTGAATAACCATGCATAGAAAATTAGTTGAAATTGCTGCAAAACAGAGGATGCAGCAGACTCCTTGGACGCTTTATTGTGTATTGCACAAATGATGTGCAATAAGGTAGATGGGGAAGATTAAAATAGCCTTTGCCTATTAAGTACAAAAATATGAAAGCAGATAAATGTTGAGGTCCTAATGTCTTAAATTATGAATTGCAGTAACAGAAATGGGCCGTGTTCATAGTAATTTTGTTCTCAGATTCCTTTAATAATATGGAAGGTTTCTATATTACTAAAATCTGTTAACTAATTTTTTTGTTACATTGCAGGACTGAATGAAAAGTAAGGTTCTGTTTCTCAGGATGCTGAAATTTTTGGATGTGGTGCTTGGATAAATAAATATAAGACTAGATAAACATATTTCCTTCTTATGAGCTAACTCATGTATCACCTATAAGTACCAGAGAGGATTCTGGGGATAAATAATTGAAATACTCTGCTGCATATGCAGCTGGAGACATGGTCCCTCCATGTCTATGATTTAGTTGGTTGTTTAGTCCCTGGAAGCTCTGGTGATTCTGGTTGATTTATATTATTTTTCTTCCTATGGGGTTGCAAACCACTTCAGCTCCTTCAGTCCTTTTTTTTTTCACTGCTCTGTTGAGGTTCCTGTGCTCAGTCTGATGGTTGGTTACAAGTTTTCACATATAGGACCTTGCCTAACCTCAGGATATGTACTTTGCAGGTTCTTTCTCCCCATTTGTTGGCTAATTCAGCTAATGACACCCTCTTGGGTCCTGGAAGCCTTTTGCTTTTCAGGCATCTGGGATGTTCAGGTGGTTACTATCAGTTCCCAATCCTATATTGCTACACATCACTGTTCAATTTCCTTAATCTCTGTTCATCTCCTCTGGTTCTTCCCATACCAGAGCCTCCCCTCCTTTCCCCCCTTTCCTTATTCAATCCATCCCAAACTATCCTTACCTCTACCTCCAGTGATTCTATGAGTACATGCTATGCGTTTTCTTTCGTGGCTGGGTTACCTCACTAATCATTAGATTTTCTAGTTCCACCCATGAATGGAAAATCTTTTAATTTTCTTTTTATTCAATGCTCAGTCTTCCAAAGAAATTATTTCAGGTTTCATTCAGATGACTACTTTCTCAATTTACATTTCTTCCGGATTTTCTCCCATGATTTTAGAATCTTCTACTCAATGTACCTGAATAGCAATTGTGAAGAAATAATTTTATGTGGAAATGGCTGCCCTGTATTTGTAAGAACAGCTTCAGAGTAAGATGACCAAGTTTACCATGAAGAGTACAGTTGGAATTCACAGTATGTTTTTCGCCTCATGCAATAGTGAAAAGAATAGGGTGCTCATGTTGCAAAGAAGTTGTGAGGTTTTATCTTGTATATCTATTAGGTATTTCTCCAGTATAAAATAGATATGAGTCATATGCCTGAGAATGCAGGCCACAGAAGCAATACACTTCCTTTTACAGCAGATTCCTACTTGATGCATAAGGCTATTGTCAATGTGGACAATCACAGTACATTTTGATCCCCTCTTATCCCACACTCAATTCCCCGTGCATGTAATGTGAATAGATAAGTACAGGTTCCAAATCTAGGCCATCAGACTAAACAGAAATGACCATATTTTCTTTTATTTTCAACCAGAGATTCTTTTGTTTCTGATGTACTGAAAATTATTAATAAAATGTGTGTTTTTATTTCAAGGTGGGTAATTCTTGAAATTCAAGAAGTGTTGGCTTTAGTACAATAGGAGGAAAAAGATGGATTGGAAAAAGATTGGAATTTCGATGCCTGAGAGGATTTCAGTTTTTACTGAGTAGTCACATGATAAATAGTAGCAAGACATTTGTGTCCTTCAAGAGCTCAGAAAAAAAGCAAGATCATGGGCCTTACAGATTGTCACTACAATATTGCTAGTGCACTGTGAAGAGTTGAAAGGTTACTTAGCTGTGGGTTCAATATGGGAAGTGAAGCATATCCTCTGTGGTAGGAAAGTGGTACAGCAAAAGTAGAGTCTGTTTGGCTAAACTGCTTAACAAATGACAGCTATGCCCACATAGATGTTCCAACATTTATATGAATCTATTCTCTGTAGCTGCTTTTCTTCTGTATTGTATTTAAAATGTACTCTACTTGCCTTGCCAAAGAACTATGATTTAGAGTTCCTCATAATAACTTTGGGAAAGTGAAGAGAAAGGTAGCAAAAATAACTCTAGAGCTTATGGATGTAACTGGTGGTAAAACATAAACTTGAGTAAATACACTAAGTTCTATGTTCTTTGGCAGCACCAGAACAGACAGTCTATGGCACTATAAACTTATTTTGTCTAAAGTAGCCTTAACTCTTTGCCCTACCTTGTTACTCTAACACAGTGATAGCTAAATAATCATAGCTCATGTTGATTTATATCAGCTCACAGACAGGTGCTACACAATCTCCTTCCAGAAACATGAAGAATAAAAATAATATTTAGCATGCTTGATTGGAAGGTTAAATAATTAGGGACTCATGCGATTTTTTTGGATATTTTCTTTATTACATTCAATTGTTATCCCTTTCCTGGTTTCCCCTGAGGAAACTTCATATCCCACCCATCCTCCCCTTGTGTCTGTGAGGGAATATAAACACCAACCCACCTTCTCCTATGTCCACTTCCTGGCATTTTCCTTATACTAGCATTGACAGGATGAAGGGAATCACTTCCCATTGATGTCCAAAATGGTGACCCCCTGCTACATATGTGGCTGCAGACAAGGGTCTCTCCATGTCTATACTTAAGTGTTTTAATTCTTGGGAGCTTTGGGGGTCTGGTTGATTGTTATCGTTGTTCTTCCTATGGGATTGCAAAACCCTTCAGCTCCTTCCATCCTTTTACTAACCCCTCCATTGAGGACCACATGCTCATTCCAATGGTTGGCTATGAGCATCTTACTTTGTATTTGTCAGGTTCTAGCAGTCTGTCAGGAGACAGCTATATCAGGATCCTGCCAGCAAGTCCTTTTTGGCATCTGCAATAGTGTCTGGGTTTGGTCATTTTATATGTGATAGATCCCCAGGTGGCACAGTCTCTGAATGACCTTTACTTCAGTTTCTGTGCCATACTTTGTCTCCATATTTCTTTCCATCAGTATTTTGTTCCCCTTACCAAGAAGGACTGAAGTATCCACACTTTGATCTTTATTCTTTCTTCTTCTTGAGTTTTATATAGTCTGTGAATTTTATCTTGGGTATTCCGACCTGTTGGGCTAATATCCACTTATAAGTGAGTGTATACCATGTCTACATATGTGATCAGGTTAACTCTCTCAGGATGTTGTGTATTAGTTCCATCCATTTGCCTAAGAATTTCATTAATTCATTGTTTTTAATAGTTGAGTAGTACTCCATTGTATAAATGCACCACATTTTCTATATCCATTCCTCTTTTGAAGGACATCTGTGTTGTTTCCAGATTCTGGTTGTTTTACACAAGGCTTCTATGAACATAATGGAGCATGTGTCATTGTTACATGTTGGAGAATCTCTTGGGTATATGCTCAGAAGTGGTGTAGCTGGGTCCTCAGGGAGTACTATGTTTAGTTTTCTGAAGAACGACAAGACTGATTTCCAGAGCAGTTGTACCAGCTTGCAATCCCAACAACAATAGAAGAGTATGCCTCTTTCTCCACATCCTCACCAGAATCTGCTGCCACCTGAGTTTTTTATCTTAGCCATTCTGACTGGTTTGAGGTTGAATCTTAGGGTTGTTTTGATTTGCATTTCCCTGATAATTTAGAATGTTGAACATTTCTTAGGTACTTCTTATCCATTTGATATTACTCAGTTGAGACATCTTATTTAGCTCTATACCCCATTTTTAATAGGTTTATTTTATTCTTTGCAGTCTAACTTGTTAAATTCTTAGTATACATTGAATATTAGCCTTCTATCTGATGGAGTATTGGTAAAAATATTTTCTCGATATGTTGGTTTCTATTTGGTAATAATTAAGGTAATCAGAGAATGGGAGGGACTTAAATGGAAGAGAAAGGGGGGAGTGTAAAATGAGGGGAAGAATTACATATGGGAGGAGGTGGAGGAGATATGCAGAGGGTCAGTAAATTGAGCAGAGTTGCGTAGCAATAGGGGATGTGGAACTGGGTGTAGCAACCAGAAAGTGACAGATGCCAGGAAATCAAGAACATCCCAGGATACCATTGGAATGAAATTAGCTTAAATACCCTATAATGGGGATGGAGAAACTGTTAGGACAATATCCAGAATTTTGGCATGGGCTTCTGTTTGCAGGATGAGGATACACACCTATCTCCACAAATTTAACTCAAAAATGGTCCTGTGTAAAGGAAATTCAAGGACAAAGAGTGAAGAAGAGATTTAAGGAAAGGCTATCTAGAGACTAACCCACCAGGGGGATCAATCCCATATGCAGTCAAAGATAACCCAAACTAAAACTAATTACTTGCAACTCACTGGCCCTTTCAAATTTACTCACCAAGGTTTCACAAATGCTATGTGTGCATTCAGGCCACTGCTTTTTGCTCACAATTTTCTATGTTTAAAAATGGATATATATATATATAAAACACAATCATGAGTACAATGGTTCAAAGTTAGATCAATTTGTGCCTGTATTTTAAGTAGCCACTCTAATGTAGAACTTATATAAAAATATGGACACATTCAGGGATATGTTTATCAACAAGCTGAGAGGATATGTCTAAATTACAACGAGAGATCACAGTTGCTTTGATCATGGAGTTTTATCTATCACATGATGTATAGATATTTTCAAGTATTCTATATACAAATATGATATCAGTGATTTCTAATCACTAGGAAATCCCTCCTAGAATAGTGGTAAGATATGGGATAGATTTTTAAAGTTAAAACACAGTGTGAGGAACAGGAGAAAAGTGAAACTAGATACTCCACAACACTACTGTTCAAAAGAATCAAGAAATTAGGAATATGATCTGTCTCAGTGATCAGAATAATGAAGTCTCACTTTTTAAAATATTTTTATTTTCTATATTCTTTGTTTATATTCCAAATGATTTCCTACAGTTCTTAACCTCTTCTGGACCTCAAGATCCTGCTCAAGACTGAGCAGGTGTAACACCAACCTGATGCACCTACATTTTGCATTCAGGGAATATTTTGAGAAATATTTCTTTATCATGTTTCCATAATTTTAAATTATTTCTAATCTTCTGTTGTCTGTATAAGAGCAACAATTAAAACAAACAGAAAAACAAGAAAACAAGTAAAGTAACAAAAAAAGAATAATTTTTCACTTGACTTGATATTCTGAAATTAGCAAAACCAATATGATTTACTTCATTTATCTATATTTAATCAATATTGGAAGGATGAAATTGTTTATGACACAAATACTGGGAAATAAATACAAAATCATAAATCGCCTGTTAAGTAGGAAAAGGGAGGCAAGTGGCATAGAGAAAATAAATATACTATGCCACTTAAATTTTTATTTTTTATTTTATTTTATTTACATTTCTAATGTTATCTCCTTTTCACGTTTCCCTCCATAAACCCCTTATAACAACCACGTTACCCTTCTTCTTTGAGGGTGCTCACCGACCCACCTACCTATTTAAAAAAAGCTATATATTCAATTTTACACACACACACACACACACACACACACACACACATATATATATATATATATATATATAATTGTTGTCATTTTACAGATATAGTTAGAATTTAATGAATAAACATAGGAATTACATAAAATATAGCAAAGCTTTGACCCAGAAAAAAAATCTCATCTCTCCTAGACTCTATCTTCTAGCTGAAGGACAAGTAATTTTTAACTAGATATTAGACAGTTTTGCCCCAAACATTTAGAAGTATTCCTTATTATTTGTATTACATATTTTTCAGGACCTCTATATTGCTAAAGTACATATAAAATTTTTATAGCATGTTTTATGCCATGACACATCTTTGAGCAAAATCTATAGAGTAACAAAGTACCTTCTCATAGTGGAATAATTACTAGATAGGGAACTATTGACAGGACTGACTATTCTAACCATGAATTATAAACTTTCAGCTTCTACTGAATGGTAAACTGAACAGACTAAATTCTGATTCTGAATGGACCATGTGAAAGACCCTTTGTTGTTTTACATAAACCCCTTAAAGTACCTCAAATTGCAGCTCTCTAAAATCCCCATTTTCTGATATCAACATTTCTGAGTTTGTGTTTTCCAAACACTTTGGGATGTTCCATATCAGATATAATGCATATCTGATACTTCTATTATAACTTAAAATATTTATAATCTAGTGACAAAATATTTTAATTGTTGTGGATCTATATTAATATCCCAAGCATTAAGAAGTTATAAAACCATTCTTCCAGATGGATAAATCTTAGACTCTGCCCATTAGACTTTTTAGTCTCACATTTTTCTTTATTAGTATATTTGTAAGAAAAAATGCTAAGATTTCACAAGACTTTAAGTATTTTGCTAGTGTATATATAAACTACTTCTGAGATACTTCTTTGTCTTGAAGTAAATCTTAAGGACTTACTGTGTTTTAAATAGTGTCCTCTTATTAACATAGATTAAAACTTTGGCCCTTGACACACTGAGGTTGTATTTACTTTCACTGTGTTTTAATAATCATGGATAGCCTGAGGTAAAGGGAAGAATGAGTGAGAGTGGGAGGCAAATATGATAAAATATTTAAAATAATATTATTAAAAACCTAATTGATTTGATTCTTATCTAGTGATGACTAGTTTTAAAATATTTATCAATCCATCATTATACTATTACTATAACTATGTTAATGATAGTATTAATACCAACCATTTTATACTTCATATGCATTCATTTGAATATGAATTTAACAGTAAGAAGGAAAGAACAAGGAGCACAAGTGTGACTATTATCAGGCTTTGCCTATTGATCTTCCTTCAAGAGTTCCACTCAACTACTCATGTTATGCAACTTTTACCACCTGAAATCTCCCCAGATAAGAGAAAATACAATGTTATTTACTTCTCTTATCATATCCCTCCATGCATAAGTACATATGCATCATTCCTCACAGCATGTCAGGGAGTAGGCAATGGGACTAATGCCTGAACCCATTTTGAATCTGATGATACCACTGAAATTATATGTTAGTTCTTCAATCACTGTTGTCTAATTTATCTTCATTAAGTTTTTATAATAACGGAGAGCCTGGCAATATATTTCAGAGAGAGAAAGACAGACAGAGACAGAGATAGAGAGAATAAATTATGACTAATTTTTACTATGAATAAGTTTTGTATTTATGAGGAACTTCCTGTCTGGCAACCACTTATGATTTTTGCATGTGTATATAATACAAAGTATTTTCATTTTAAGTGAAATTTAAGTTTTTGTCTTACATATATTTTGAGTTTAGTTTCTCTTGAAATTATCATTATATTTTCTATAAGAAAAATATATTGTTTTCTAATAAATACACCATAGAGTAAAACCTATAAACTAACATAAGATCCTACAAGGCAACCTGACTATCTGATTTTCTTTTTTTGTATTTGTTGTTTTCTTTTTTGTTGGATATTTTCTTTATTTACATTTCAAATGTTACCCCCTTTCCCAGATCACCTTCACAAACCCCCTATGCCATCCTCCCTCCAAGTGTTCCCCCAACTACCCATACACTCCCTGATCCCTACCCTCCAATTCCCCTACACTGGGGCATCAAGCTATCACAGGACCAAGGGTTTCTCCTCCTGTTGATGCCTGACAATGTCATCCTCTGCTACATATGCGGCTAGAGCCATGGGTGCCTCCAGGGAGTACTCCTTGCATGGCGCTTTAGTCCCAAGGAGCTCTGGGAAGGTCTGATTGTTTAATCTAATTTTATAAGAAACTTTTTCACAAATCTCCATCTAGAATCATGATCAAAGAAAAAGTGATGGTTGAATGGCTAAATATTTGAAGTTTTAAAATCTGTTATTCTTACTAACTATATTTGCCATTTAAATTACAGAGGCGGCGCCGGCGACAGCAGAAGCAGCAGCGGCAGCAGATGTACCTGCAGCATGTGCAGCAGCAGCAGCAGCAGCAACAGCAGCAGCGCCAACAGCAGCAGCGTCAGCGTCAGCAGCAGCAGCAGCAGCAGCAGCAGCAGGAGCAGCAGCAGCAGCAGCAGCAGCAGCAGCAGCAGCAGCAGCAACAGCAGCAGCCGCAGGAGCAGCAGCAGCAGCAGTGCCAGCAGTGCCAGCAGTGCCAGCAACTGCAGCAACAGCAACAGCAGCAGGAGCAGCAGCAGCAGCAGCAGCAGCAGCAGCAGCCGCGTCGTAGGAGAAAATGTAGGCGGAGCAGAAGGAGCAGAAAGAGCAGGAAGGAGAGAAGAAACAGGAAGACCAGGAACACCAGGAGGAGGAGAAGAAGAAATGAGTGATTGTATCTACATTTGTGGGAAGAGTTTGATTGAGTATAAATGTTGGTAAATATAATACTAAAAAATGAAATTCTAATAAAGTAAGTGAAAGATATCAGAAAGCCTTCAAAGTTCTGCAAAAAACATGTTGGTAAATATAATACTAAAAAATAAAATTCTAATAAAATAATTGAAAGATATCAGAAAGTCCTCAAAGTTCGGCAAACAACATATACAGTATATATAGTAAACTAAAATGCTAATTCTACTTTCTTTGATCTACTGTTCATTTGATTTTTTTTCCCAAATTCTTTTTCTCCACTTAGCAGTATGGCTCTTAGTGTAATGCAGTCTGTTAAGACTGTTTAGATTTGTGCTTTCATAAGGCTTATCATGTTGATGTGTTTTTTATTTTCTATTTGCATTCTTGCATAGCTTCTGTGGAGAAATGTGTACACAAAGAATTACTCATGTAGGTAAGACACTTTTTTTTTTTTTTACATTTACAATAGGTTTGCATGTCATATACCAAGGGGAAAATTTTCTTCTCTTTTGTATGCTTTTAAAATCTATTTTATTGTTTTAGATGTCTACACTTAGTAACAATAAGCTCATAATTTTCTATTATTGTTAAAATTGTTACTAGTTTCCTTTGAATATCATATCTGTAGTAGTTATTGCATTGAGTGTAATTACTCCCTGGATGTATAATGTATAAGAGAGAGAGAGAGAGAATGAAGAAAACTGAAGAAGCAGAGAAAAACTATGGAAATACAGAGCTGCTAAGTGTACCACATCTCTTGTGGGATATATGAAAGCTAACTACTCCTGTGTTCAGGATTTCCTCCTCATGCCCTACATCTCTTAAGTAAACTTTGTCAAACAAAATTGATCTTTTTTGGCCCATATTAACCTTTGTAGTGTATAATTCATATTACAGAGTTATTTAATTGTGCTAATTAAATATATTTTCAATAATTACTTCTGGGGCTATATCCCTTACTAATTGTTATGTCTTGTATGCAAAAAAGGAGCTAACAAGATATTATTTAAAGTGATTTTTTTTAAGTTTAGCTTCATTTTATGGGAATCATTTTGAATTAATTATTTTACTTTTTGAGTGGGAAAACCAATTTTTCATTCACACACACATATGTGTGTGAGTGATGTATATATGTATATATATATATATGTCTCTGTGTGTGTGTGAGTGTGTATATCTGTGTGTATGCGTATATATTTACATATATAATCTTCTTTGGAGAAATGTGTACTCAAATTTATTCATGCAGTTATGACTCTGTTCCCTATAAAGTAGGTTTATATTTCATATGACTCTGTGGTTATATATATATATATATATATATATATATATATATATATATATATGTGTGTGTGTGTGTGTGTGTGTGTGTGTATGTGTGTGTATGTATGTGTGTATGTGTGTGTGTGAAGAAATATTTGTGTGTTTATATATACATAATATCTAGATGCAGTTTATAAGTGTATACAAGGTGTTTTGTTGTCTTGTTTTAGTAATATTTTATTTTAACTTATTTATGTGCTCAAAAATGGAGAGTTGTCTTAGTCTATAATATGCATGCATTTGAGCAGAAAACTTGAGTTTGGGTCCTTTGAGTCTCCATATGTATAAACAAGAAAATAATCAACAGAATATTGTCTATCTATAATCTTAGCTTAGGTTAGATAAGTCAATTAAGTTTACTGATCTGAGTTTATAGTGATCTAAATTTAATGATAGAAAATGTCTCAAAATATATGGAGGAAATTGAATAGATAAATATGTAATCTTGACCTCTTTTCACTACACATCTGTGATCACAGCTCACATCTATTCACACATGAGCAAGTATATACACATATATTTACATAATTAGATTTTTTGTGGAAAAGTACTACAGTGTTGCCTTGGATGGAGCACTCCATATATAATTTGAGCTAGTTACACACTCACAGTGATGCACGTGATTTTATCCCTCTCTGTACTAGCATTTAGAAGATAAAGACCACTACCCTTGGCTTAATTGCAGATTTTGTGGGGTAAATTTTATTGCATTGAAGTATATATTTAAGCAAATAACAATAGACAATATCATTTACACTTATTTCAAATAAAGACAGTGTATATCAAGCTTTCAATTCAATTGTGATTTCAGGATGTTCTTTCAAAGTTGGCTATCATGGATTTCCTTATGGATTTTAAATTTTATTGCCATAGAACAAAGCATCATTTATCTATCCTTTGGAGGCATACAGCCCTAACCTCTAAATTAATTTTTGAGTGTGGGTCTTAGTCACAATACTAAGAATCTAGTAAATTGATCAGAAAACTTAAAGTATATGAAGGTAGTTTTAATAGTTTTAAAAATGAGTTTGTGGTCATCATTAAATTGTTGGAACTTCTGTTAACAATTACTTGGGCATACACAGATTTCATAACGAATGCATTTAAAATGTCATGCTCACTTCTATCTTCCACTCCCTGCATGCTGTATCTGATGTTTGGCTCTGTGTTTCTATGTCAATCTCCATCAGCTGCTGGATGATGCCTCTCAGGATTCAATCATGCTATTTTCCTCTCTGCAAGCAAAGCAGAATACCATTAACTCTGTCTAGATGTCTTTTTCCAATAAGATTGGTCTCAAGTTAGGACATTAACAGATAGTTATTCCCTAGTTCTCTGCTCCATCTTCATCCTGGCACATTTTTAGGCAAAACAAATTTTGTGTTGAAGGATTTGTGGGTATATTGATGCTACTCTCTCTCTTGTAGAAGTTCTGATTTGCTACAGGAAGTGGGCAATTCCCTATAGTATCTTCTGGTGGAATATCAGCTAATGTCACCTTCCTTTACTCTCTGTATGCTCTCTCATTCCAGACTTCTAGCATCTCACCCTCATTCCCAGGCTTCTCACCTCCCCTCTTCCCTATCTTAATCACCAACTCTTGTCCCAAAATCACATCCTAATCTACCCTGTTCTTTCTCTCCATCCACCTCTGATGACTATCAAGTTTGGGGTGAGATTTCTGCATCCTTAATTTGGACTTCCATGTTTTACATTTTCTTTGGTACCATAATTGTGCTGCATTTTGTGATTAATGTTCACTCTTTATTGAGTATGTACCATATTTACTTCTGGCTCTGGGTTATCCTACTCAGGCGGTTATTCTCAAATTCTATCCATTTCCCTGCTAAATTAATGACATCTTTGTTTATAATAACTGGATAATATTCTATTATGTAGTTTTACAACATTGTATTTATCTATTCTTCAGTTGAGGGACATCAATGGTGTTTCCAGTTTCTGGCAATCATGAATAAAAGTGATATGAATATATGTGAGAAGTGTCACTATGTTATAATGTGACATTTTTAGGTATATTTCCAGAAGTGGAATAAAAGTGGCTTGGGTAGAACCATTCCCAGGTTCCTGGGACATCATCAAATTCATTTCCAAAGTAGTTGAAAATGTTTGCACTGCTGCCAATATTGGAAGTGTTCCTCTTACTCTACATCCTTAACATCATGTGCTATCACATGAGGCTTTGATATGGGGAATTTTGGTGCATATGAGATTGAATTTCAGGGACATTTTGCTTTGCATTTTTTCTTGTCACTAAGGATGTTGAATATTTCTTTAATATGTATACAATTATTAACAAAAGCACTAAGCACTTAATTAATTTTGATTACAGAATATTAATCTACTTATGCTTTTGTTTATAGTTTAAGTATGCACATTTTACATTTACCACAGAGTTGTTTTTAATGAACATTATATATGTCTGATACAGAGTCTCACTGTGCTTTCATCTGAGAGTTCAAGTTCATTACTGAAACCATGCACCCCCTCAGCTCCATGAGAAGATCACTACAGATGCAGATCACCACACTTAGCTAGTGGTATTGTAAATTCTATTCATTACTGACTTTCAATTTTTCTTGCTCGTGCTTAAATTTAGATAAAAAATTTTATTTTCTCATTTACTACAGGTTTGCTTAAATCACCTTTAGATGATTTTATTTTTATTACTTGCCATTTTTTATTTACAAAACATATTTAAACACTGAAATATATCTTGTAGTATATTATTTTTCATTATTTAAAGCATTATTATAAATCAAATATTCGAATATATTATACCACTCCTCCAAATACTTCAGATGCTCTCTATTTTTTATCCAACTTTAAACTCTTTAGCAAAAAAAAAAAAAAATACAAAAATCCAATTGAAACCAAGCCCCTAAAAATCATGAAAAAAAAAACCCACACTCAAAACAATCAAAAACAAACCACCACAACAAAGAAAACAACCACAAAAACCCCACCAAACTACAACCATTTTAAAGAACATCGAGAAAGCCAGAAAACTTTGGAGTCCAATTATTTTTTAATTAAATACTGAAGCCTAGTTGGTGTATCTATTTTCAATCTTTCTTGAAATCTAAATCTTATCTGAGTGGTTATATGTGAGAGTCCTGTTGTTAACTTTAATGCCTACATTTCACACACACATACACACACACAAACACACACACACACACACACACATATCTATATGTATATATTCATATTTTCATTCACTTCCTATTTAGAATATAAGAAAAGTAAATATCACAAAATAAAACAAGTGCAGTGTTGAAGTCACCCACAATTATTGTGTTAGGTACAATGTGTGCTTTGATCTTTCTATTTATAACATACCTTTTGGCCCCTAAACTCATTTCTCAAGTAAATTTACACCAATTCCAGTGCCAAAAGCTTTGTTTGGTGACAAATGATGGCCACTTGAGCACCATTGTTTGGTGATTTCATTTAGATACACACACACACACACACATACACACACACACACACACATATGTATATATTCATATTTTCATTCACTTCCTATTTAGAATATGTGAAAAGTAAATATCACAAAATAAAACAAGTGCAGTGTTGAAGTCACCCACAATTATTGTGTTAGGTACAATGTGTGCTTTGAGCTTTCTATTTATAACATACATTTTGGCCCCTAAACTAATTTCTCAAGTAAATTTACACCAATTCCAGTGCCAAAAGCTTTGTTTGGTGACAAATGATGGCCACTTGAGCGCCATTGTTTGGTGATTTCATTTAGATACACACACACACACACACACAAACATTTGGTGATTTCCTTTATATACACACAGACACACAAAAACACATAAACACACACATATGTAAATATATGTATAAATTATATAGGTTTATTGTATCATCTTTCCCTACTAGCTTTCGAGTAAACCTATATTGTCACCTTAGTTTTAGCTGTCCTTCTCTTATTCCATTCCACAATTCACTCTCCTCACACTAGCTGTTTCTCCCTGTTTTCTCTCCCACAATCTCCTCTCTTCTCCCATTCCGCAGTTGATTCTACCCCCATTCCCAGTCTTTTAGTTTTGTCTAGTCTCTTACTTTTGTCAGAATATGCTTTATAAAACGTGTACATTGCGTGATATTTAGGAAAACAAAAGCTTAGTATTTACTTTATGTAATGACTTCCCTGAAGACAAGGTCTGGAACAATGTCAGAAGGAACTGGCAACAACGTGTATCAGATGATTTTTAAAAAGCCAGACATAAAGAGGTATTTATTATCTGTATATATTAGCTTTCCGCTTATGTTTATCAAATTTCATTTTTGTAACAACTATTTGAATTTTATTTTCAAACCTTGAAATTGGCTAGTAATTTTTAAAGATTCTTGTTTCCTTTACTGAACATTGAAATGATCATGTAGTGTTTTGCCGTTACTGTATTTGTGTAGTATATTACGTATGTTTGTTCTTTATGTATATTGAACTACTCCTACCTTTTAAGGTCACAGTTACAATACAAGAGTATAAAAACATATGTTGGATGGTTTGAATTGTATTTGTTAGTATATAACTTCACTGTGTATTAATATTTGATGTTTCTCATATAATACATATTAATTACCATCTTTCCACTTTTCCAACTACTCCCAGATCTTAATGTCTGCCTACCAATAAAATTTCATCAACCCTTGCTTGTGTACAAGGTAACTATCTCTGTGTCTCTCTCACCCTCGACAAGAAAAACAAAACCAAAAATGAAATTACCAAATTAATCACCCAATAAAGCAAAAAAAGTAAAATAATAAAAATAATAAAATATCCACAAAAGAACAATAAAACAAAAATGGATTTGCTTTGGATGTGGTTGATATAGCCAATAGAACTCCACTGTGAAAAAAATGAATTTTGCCATTCTAAACAGCAGGTATCAATTACAAATAGTGTCTTTGTTAAGAATGATACTTTGTGTCTACTTTCCCTTCTTAGTACTAGTATTTCTGTCTTTTTGAACCTGTGCTGGTCCTGCGTGTGCTTCTATTGTCCCTTGATTTCCTATATCCATCGATGGGGGTAATATTTGATGAATAAATTCCAATGAGATCCCAGTACTCCAAAGTTTGTGGATATAGGAAGTGTCATATCCGTATACTCACAGTTACCTTAAATGAACAGTTGTTATTCAAGAGAAAGAAAGTATATGAACTTAGATGGAATAGTGATACTAGTGTTATGTGGGTAGATATTCAAGGATAGGGAACACAATATATTTTTTTCAAACAGAAACTATTCAAATGATGATATGGAATCAAGGATTTTATCAAGGCAGGTTGTTACCAATATATAAGAACTTAAGTTGTCCCAAAAATTAGCACATGTCTGCAATGTGAAGCTGCATGAAAACAAAAAGAATGGTTGAGAATTTACATATATATGTATATATACATATATACATATACATAAATATATGTGTATATGTATTATATATAGATAAGCATATATATATGCATATATATATATACATATACATAATTTCCTATCTAAAATAAATTATCACTATATCACTCAGGATTATTATGGGTTAATTGGTTATATTTCTCACAAAGGGGTTGGGTCCACAATCTCTTTTTAAGAGTTCAAAAAGCTTTTTGGAGGACATTACAAAATAGATAAATATGTTATATAATGATATAATTCATTCTAAAAATGATAGAGCTTGTGGAAACAGACAGAATAACATCATGAGTAATCAAAAGTAAGTTTTACTTGGGTACCCAGAGTTACAATTAGAAAATTTCAGATAGAAATTATAGTCTTTCCTGTAGATATCCAGGATCTACTCACTTTCAGACTCCCGACACTCCAGATACATGATCGTCAATCAGGCACAAATGGCTGGTTTCATTCTACTGTTCCCTGAAAAGAGGGCTCAGTATAAATAGTAATTATTTCCTGACTTCTACTTTCTATTTTCTCAGGGGGAGGGAGAGCTAGATGGATCAGCAGTTCAGATTATGATCACCAAGCTTTTCCATTCTGTTCCTATCAGCCACATCAGTGGTTTCACACACACACACACACACACACACACACACACACACATTTCTTGCACAGGAGACAGTATTTCATAACTCAGATCTGTAATCCTGTGAATCAAACAAACAATTTCTACTTCCTATTTTCTCTGACTCCTTTAGATTTCTTGAACAATCTTTCTTCTTTTGAGCATATTATAGGCAAGTTTTGTTATATCCAGAACCAGTTGATGTCTGGACTATACCCAGGAGGTTCACTGGTAAAAACTCTCAGTAGATATAATTGAGAGCTTGATGCTGACATGTTTATAATCCATTAATTTTTGGATTCAAAAATTCTGAGTATCAAATACAAGGAGAGACAATAAAATTTTATCTAGTAAGAGTTTTTGCCAGTGAAACTCCTGGGTATACTCCAGGGCTCAAATATTTCTGGGTATAGCCAAAACTTGCCTATGAGATGCTCAAAAGAAGAAAGATTGTTCAAGAAATCTAAAGGAGACAGAGAAAATAGAAAGTAGAAATGGTTTGTTTGATTCACAGGATTACAGTTCTGAGGTATGAAATACTGTCTCATGTCCAAGAAGTGTGTGTGTGTGTGTGTGTGTGTGTGTGTGTGTGTGTGTGTGTGTGTGTGTGTGAAATCATTGATTCTGCTTTAAGATATGGCAGGAATTTTGCAAGCCTTTGGGTCCTGCATCATTTTCAATGGGCATGATTCAATTTCAGAATAAAAAGTACAAGAATTTGCTGCATGTTACATTCCCTTGGGGATACCGTTGTGAAGAATTGGTATAACTACAAGCTTCTCAAGGCACACCACTGGTCAATCCCTGTCTCTGAGTGATCCCAATAACCAGGTTGCAAATAGAGAACATTTTAACTGGACAAAGCTGGATCCAGCTCCCTGTCCTACTTGGAAGAAGTGCCAGCTTGGATCTTCAAACGATGGAAATTTCCAGAGAGCTCAGCCCCCAACAAACATAATATAAACCCTGTATTCTTTCTACTCAAATCTCTGATTCCTTTGGACAGGGCATAGGAAGCCATTCTCACCTCTTATTATTTAATAATAATAAACAAAATTGAAGAATTGTGAACTGCTTGGGGCACACGAGTACTGCCTTTGTACCTAATGACCCCTAATTGCCATGTTCTACTCACATTTTAGGGTATATACCTTACAGCAAGACCCCACCACAGCACTACAAAGGAAAAACTCCAAGGTCTGGACTTGAATCCTCTAATCCTCAATCTGAAAATCTCCAGAAAGCTCTTAACCCACAAAACCGTATATAATCCCTGTTTTCTTTTCATTTCTCTGCTGGTTCTGCCCAAAACAGGAGCAGCAATCCTCCTAGATCATTTTCTTTCAATAAATCTCTTGTGTAAGTTTTTACTTGTTCTGAGACTTTCTGGTATTCTGAATTTTTGCTTTCCTTTTGTAAAGCTATTACAAAGAGTGACTTTGTAAGGTTTTACAATAGAGGAAATCATATCTATTTAACTTTCCTATTTCCCTATTTCTTAAATTATTTCTTTTTCTTCTCTATATTTACAGAAATGTACATTTACTAATGCCAGATTTGATATCAATGAGACATTCTGTGAGACATACAAATGTCTTAATTGATATTTATTACTAATGTAGTACTTGCTTCGCTGCCTGTGTTTGTAGTATTGTCTGTACTGTCTATAAATTGATTCTTACCTTTTATGTTAAATTCTTTCCACATCAGATGTTCTAGTAGAAGAATAACTTGGAAAGAATAAAATTACAGATGACACAAAGAACACTAGATAATATGATAAATATGACTGAAAAAGGTTTGTGTTTTCCATCAGGAATAGAAACAAAGCTTTTGAACTACATAAACAGATATAGAAATAGTGTCAACAGAATGGTAATGAAAAAAGAGTAGTGTGTTAGTGGGAGATTAATATTCAAAGATAACAAGTAAATGTGGTTGGTAAATTTTTCAATGGAAATATGAATTAATAATTTTATATCATGGAGAGGCAATTGATTTTTTCTTATTTTCTATATTCTTTGTTTACATTCCAAATGATTTCCCCTTTCCAGGATCCCCCTCCCCATATGTCCTATAAACCTTCTTCTCTCCATCCATTCTCCTATTACCTCCCTCCTTTTCTTCTCCGTCCTTATATTCCCCTCCAATGCTAGATCAATCCTTTCCAGGATCTCTCCTTACTTGCCTGACCTCATAAAAGGATGGATAGAGAAGGAAGAGAGAAAACTATAAAAGCTAATACTTGTCAAAGTGCAATGACAATTTATCCATGACTATGCTACATAGATTGTAAAATCTGAATCTATGAGATCCTTGTTGGCACTATAACAATAGAATGGCTAGTGTTATTTTTCTTTGTTCTGAGAGGACTATATGCAAAAATATAAAGATAATATGTGAAAATCTTACAAGTGATAGAGGTGATTGTGTTAGAAGTTCAGGTAAGTACTCTTCCTACCTTTTCAAATATTACAGCTTTGACAGGAAATTTATCCTTGCAGTTGAGAGCCAAAGCACACCATCTCCTTCTCTGTATAATGATAGTTCTGTTTGTAGGCAAGGCGACCGACCTGAGAGAGACTGCTGGAATAAAATTGGAACTGAGTGAGAAAAAGATGCTAGGCTTACACCTTTGGCACTGACCTCTAAAATATTTGGTAAGTTGGATAAAAAGAAGAGAAATTGGGATACTGGTTCTTTTTAGTTACTGTTGTTCATTTGTTTGCTTAAATTCTAAGTGGACCTTGAAAAAATCAAGAGATGCCCCTTATGTCCTTAGTTGATATAGAATAATGGGAATCAGGATGATTCCATAAAGATGAAATCTGCAGTTAGGAATCAAGTATAAGAGAACTGAAACTCAATAGCTAAAAATAAAAGAAAAAGTTCAACTAAGGAATAAAGCATCTCTTAATGACTAACTTTCTGATTTTGGGAAATGGGACAGAAATGAGCCTTCTGAATGTTTTGGAATCAAATAGACTGAGCAATATAACCAGAATAGTAACCCTGTGACAAATGCTGTATAACCTTACGCAGTAAAAATGCAATCATCCCCTGATGCACTGCTACATAAGAGCAATTTGAAATACTTTGGCATAACCAAAGAATTTACAAATAGATGTCACCTGATAAACAATAATAACATAATTGCTATAACCTAGGAATGACTATGAAAGCTATGTCTCTTTTGTTGACCTCTGTAGACTAGAATAAGTTTTAATGGCTTTGGTCAGACTATTTTAATATATGTGCTGCCGAAGCAAGCACGAGACTATTTATAGAACAGCATATTTATACATTTGGAAATGCCTTGGTAGGTCTAACACCATCATTTCTAGTGTATTTGTTTATTCAATACAATACAGTGATTATAAGTAAAACATAAACAGAGGAAAACGTTTACCTCAGAAACTAGAAGCCAACTGTGAAAAGATGGCTGTTGAATCTTGAGGTTTTCAGGAAAAAAAAAGTTTGAAAGACAAATATGGTGCTTGTGACAGAGTTGGAGAATTTAAAGCCTGACAAAATGTTAAATGAAGGCATTCACAATTGTGAACCATTATATATGTTAAAACATCTTTCTTCAACATATGGACAATTGTGCAATGATATTTGTTCACAATTATTCCTTTTCACAACATGAACTACATATTAGCTTCCACCATCCCTATTACATTGTACTGGACATATGTGGAACTAAATTTTCATTATTTCAACATCTGCTACGTATATAACAAAAAGGTGGATGTCTAGCAAAAAGAGGCATAAAACTATCCCTACTATTGGAAGGGCAAAATTTCCAAGGAACATGCATATAGACATTCCTAGGCACTACAGGTAGCCATTCTCTTACTAGGATAATGATTTCTCACATCATGTCAAGAAAAACTGTATATACTAGTCTAGAAGATACTAAGTGGAAGATGCTTAATATACAAAAGTTATATAAAAAACAAGCAAGCAGCAGGAGCCACAGTCATCACTTTAACTACTGATGAGGTAATGAGGTAGAGCAGTGTGGCAAAGCTCTAAGAGTTGAAAGTGTAATGACACAGAGAGAATGAGTTAGGATTTTTCACCCCTGATTAAATAAGTGCCTCATACTCATCCCTCTTTATCCAACATCAATAGGTGGAAGAAAAAGTGATTCTAACATTAAATTTATACATGCTCTAGTATACAAGGTTTATATTTAATGTTAAACTCTCATTAGTTGGAATATTTTTGAAACATGCTAAGAATGATGGTGGATTTCAAAATAATTTATTATCTCTGCCATTGTTCTATTAACTATAAGATAATTGTTCAGGATTTTGATTCATTGTTGTATTTAATGTGAGATTTTTGTGTATTCGTTTGGTTGTTCACAGAGGGTGCAAAGGACAGGATTTGATGTTGAATGCTTGGGTGTTTATGTGATAAGTAGTACAAGTGACACCTAACAAAGTTATCAAAAAAGCTTAAAACAGTCTTTGTCTTTAAATTTTAAAATTTAAACAGAAGGTAAAAGCAGATGCTTTTAAAGGCTTCTGAATTGTGAATTTCATTGCTAAGAGTGGTTTACTTCACTATCCAATAAGGCTAACAAGGCTCAGTAAAGGCTGATATCACATTGGATAGTTGACTTCCATTAATTAAAAGCATTCATGTTACTGAAGAATTTGAATTAATTGTATATATCACTTCAAAAAATAAATTTGTAGTAGCCCCCCAAAATTTCATCATTGGGAGCTAGCACCAAAAATCCCAGTATGAACGACTAACTTTACCACAGAAAATTAAGCCTCAAATCCAGAAACATTTGTAGATTTTGCATGTTTCATGGTGGAAGTTAGGCTCACCATGTGCCACCTACTGCAATAATGGCTTGAGTGGTTAATGCAGAGAATCAGATTTCTTATTGGATTAAATGTCCGTCCCAGTAGGGCAAAAAATCAAAGGTGTTATTAGTCACTTAGTGAAATGCTCATGACAAGAGAAGTCATGGGCTCCATTGAAAAAGTGTCTGCTATAAATCACTTAGCTGTAGTACCAACTAAAGTATTTCTCTACATTTGTGTTTACAGTCATGGGGTGTTCCAATACTCCTTGTCAGTACATACAGTTTTCTGTTTCATTATTTTCATTATTTCTGTCAGTTATTCTTCACAGCATCTATTACCAAGAAATCACTTTTCTCAAAGTGTGACATTGAGACAAAAACCAGCATCCAATCAGGTACCTGAGAATATATCTTATACCTGATAATAAGATTCTATTAGTACTTATTTATTTTTCTGTGTCCACAAGTGTGTGCAGTGACATGCATGCTGGAGTCAGAGGAGGATGCCTTGTGCACTTCTCTATCATAATTACCCTCACCCCATGGGTATTGAACTGCAATTGTATGTTGACGCCTCCAAACATGTTCCAGTGATTCCAATTTCTTCTCTTTGCCCAAAACACTGGGTACATGCATGTACAGCAATCCTTGGCTTTGTACAAGCCACTTGGAGTTCAAATCCTGAGTCTTTATTCTTCATCAGAATGTTTCGTTACTCATTATTGAAAATAGTCTTCTTAAGAGCTGAGGACTGCTGTGGCTGTGGTGCAAGTGGGGAAAGATTCTCACAGACTAGACATCTGCACATCGGCAGCACTGTATGGGTGAACAGAACACACATAAACCCATATTTGCCTCATGTAAATGAATACAGAATGTGAAGATGTTCACAGTCTGACCAGCAACCATGAGCTCAGACAGAAGAGCTCACCTAGAGGCCTGCCAGATGTGTGCCCTAACTGCAGTGAGAACCACTACACAGTGCAAATATGTGGTTGACCAATGTGACAGGAAAAGAAGTGGAATAGTTTGAGGAATTTTAGGCAAGGTGGAAATGGATATAACAGGGTGGAGTAGAATAACTCATTTTGAATAGTCAGCCCCTCAACTTGAGAACATGGTCAAGTGCCTGCCCAAGCTGCCACTGAGGTCTATTTCTGGGTTTGTGGCAATACAGTGGCAGGGGGCAGTGTCAATGTGTATGGCTATACTATCATTGGATAACATGGGGATTTTAGTGGTCTGAGCAGCACCAGAAAACAAGTGGATATTGATGTGCTGTATGGAACTAACCCTGCCCCACAAAGGCTCCTCCTCATGGGTGCTCCTGAAATTAGGCCCAACTTCTCACCTGCTACAGCCCTTGGGAGATTGGGCTCTCAACATTGCCAGGGCATCATAGTGAATCTGACCTGTTAGTGGGGCACAGTGGGGAACATGAATGAAGGAATGCTCACCTGACTCTGTCTGTTATGAGGTTGCAATGTCAAGGAGGTGATGTCTCCCTTGCTAAATTTCACAATTGGCATACTTGGCCTGAGAATCATGAGAGTGGGATGACTGGTTCTGCCTCTCAAAGGCTATAGCATTTGCTGGGCTGTATTCTGGGCCTTGACTTGGCAGGGCAGCAGAGCATAGCTTGGTGTTATGTCGTGGTTGTGTTGATCCAGCACTGGCCCAAGCTAATGAAAGCCAATTATATAATAAACTAAAAATGAAAAGTGGAAGAAGAAGAAGAAGAAGAAGAAGAAGAAGAAGAAGAAGAAGAAGAAGAAGAAGAAGAAGAAGAAGAAGAAGCATTCTCTTTATCACTGGCAAAGGGCAAAGGGGAATTCAGGCTTCTTCATTAGCATATGCCTGTGGTGCTATTAGCATGTCAGAGTTTATAATAGCTTCTGAACTCCTTCAGTCACTATTCACAATTTTCAGTTATGCACTTCAAAGTGCTCAGACATTCAGAGAAGTTTAAGGGTTCTTTCTCCCATAACTGTTTTTTGTTTGTTTTGTTTTGTTTTGTTTTGTTTTTGTTTTTGTTTTACACTACTCATGGCCTTTGTTTCTTTCTGAGTCCCCTAGAGACAACCTTAGAACTTTGGAATAAATTTCCCTCTTTTACCAATGGAGCTGCTTTTTTGATTTCTTTACTTTACATGTTGCATTTTCCTTGTGCTTGCAAAACAGGAGAGGGAAAATGATTCCCTCTTCAAAGGAATAAGCACCTAGTTTAACTAACCTACAAATTTTGCCCTATCAGGGACAGATTGCTTGGCAACAGTGGCATATGGCACCACCGTATTTGTGTCTAATTCAAGAGTCCAACTCTGGAGTCCAGCTGCTGTTTCAATGTTCTCAAACCATCAAAATCCTCTTAACTATTCAGTGTCTTTCTGGATCCTGGAGCCCGGCATGCCTATCTTGGCATTTCCAGATACTAAGATTCTTTCCTCTCCATGTACTGAAACCTTTATCCCTTTTCCAAATAAGCCTATCACAGTCTGCCTGTCGAGATCTTTTCTCATTCACTTGATCTAACCACAGATCTACTGGGAAAATGTCACCCTGGACCACCATACTTTGTCTAATATTAAGACAGAAGCCACTCTGGTGTGCCAGAAAGCACCTATAGTCACACTGTTATCACATCACAAAAACAAGGAATACATTTTATCTGTGTTTTTAAATGTTTCTCTTTGAAAATTCTCTCAGTCTAGTTGAGAAATAGCACAGATGGATATTCCTGGTGTAACACATACTCCTCTATATCTTCTTGCCTATGTCACGCAGTAAACCTCTCTTACTTGTTGACCAGGAGCTCTTCTTATTCAAAACTTAAGTCCTCATTCCTTTTCCCATGTCTAATCAAGATCTGCCTTACCCCATACTTAGTGATGTTATTAAATGTCTCTACCTCAATTTTAGTTCAACGTAACTTGGCTAAAGTACATCCTCAACAGATAATATCAATGGCCAAAAGATAGCCCACTGATTCAAACACTGTGAACACATGGACAAGTGGTCTGAGTATGCTGGCTTTTGTAGTTTTCCCTTCTGACCATTTCCTATGTACATAATGCTTGGTTTACCAGGATCTTCTGGTGAAAGCTTAACCCATTCTTGAAACTGAGGAAGAACTAAGCCATTTGTTACCACACTTTTGAACTTTCACAGAGAGGATGAGGCCATTTAAGGCTCTTCTTCTGCCTAAACTAGCTGGATCTCCCCATCCTAATCCAATCTAAATCTCAAAAGCTTTCTCCTCACCACATCCCACAGATCATATCCACTTCCACACAGGTAGCCACTACTCTCTCCGTCAAGTCCTGGTTGCCTTGCTGCATGCCCTTATGGCTGAAATCTCCCAGATAGAGTCATCTTGTTTTTTTGTAGTTGTTTTTTTCTGCCAAAGTATCAAATTTAAACAAAGAATTCATGATGCCTTATTCAGACATGTAACCTCATCTGGCATAAACTGTATGTCATTCTTTTGTCTATTCTCAGCACTTTATAAAAGGAAATGTCTGGTCAGCTCCACAACCCTATACAGATTATGTCCACCTCAGATATAATTCCTATCTAGTAGGAACAGATGCAAATCCTTGGTTTATCCACACCCCTGAAACTACCAGGTCAATGCTGAAAATTTGTGCATTGCAATGTAAACCTAGAAAATAGTTATTTACCTGTAGATGACTACAACAGGACTCCCATAAGGTAACTGCTGTTGATAAACTGAAAGACATCACCCAGAGTCTAGATAAATATTCTTCAGAGTTACTCATTCTACTTCTAGAAACCCTCCTTCAGTACACAATGTTAGTTGCTTATTCTGATGAGGGCCTTCTTTTCTCCAACACTACCTCTCACAGTCAGCTCCTACTACTTGAAAAAAATAAAATTCTGGTCCATGGACTTCAATGTTCCCAAAGAGATCTCTTGAATATGGGTCAGGCTGGGACCTAGCAGAGGGTGCAACAATAGGTCTGTGCACATGTTACCATATCAAAATCCAGGTGTAGTTTTTTTGTTGTAGTGTCAATATCTTATTGGATATATTAAGGATTGTCACTGCTAGGATTTAGAAGTCTTTGATTACTCACAAATGGACTGGAACAATATCTAATTTTATATGGTACATCATTATAAACATAACAGTTTATACATTTATAAAAAATCGATAGCTTATAAATAAGGTAAACGAAGTACCAGCAGTGTAAGCTATGTATTCAATGTATCTAATATTAATATATCCCAATTTAAAAGTACCTTTAGTAACCTCTTTCCTTGGCTAGTTGAGTAACTTTAGTAAAGAGTTCCCTTGGATAACTCATGTTGTGTGTTCTTGATATCTCAGAATGGAATCATGTCACATGGTTTAATATTACATAAGCATACACATTTAGTCATTAACAGCAAGTTATGAATTTTAAAGAAGTCCAACAATTTTTGTCAATAATACTGTTTTTGACAATGTGCTTTAAAGTCATGCCTGTGTCTGAAAATTGTGAGCAATAACACATTTTCAGAGCGAGCAATTAAGTTTATTTATAGAATCCAAACTGAAAATTGTCCATGTTGAATAACTTTCAGATTTCTACTTTAACAAATCCACTGAAGAGAAAGCCCATAAGTGAACCTGAGGCTTCTGTAGCTGATGATAGAAGAAAGAAACAGCATTCAGTCATGAATACAAGAAGTAGAAAAGTATTTATTCCGAATTTTACAATAGCTTTTGTTGTATTTTATAAGCTTAAAATTTCATCATCTAAAAATAAATAGTTTAAACAAGTTTTGAGTCATAAATATATTATGTTGTAAAAATATTTCTTTGAAATTCTATCATCATATAAAAACCTATATAATCATAAATGTGAACTCATTGCTGTCTTAGACAAAAAGGAGATACAGTAATAAACAGAAATTTCACTAGGAAGGACTAACATGTAATATCGTCGTTATTACTTAAAACATGTGGTCTTTTTAAGATGGTAAAGTAACACAGAAGGTTGTAAGCAATCTCAACATGGCAGCTATTTATGATGAGTTGCATCCAAGTAACAGGCACATATATACATATTGAGTTGAAAGTGTAGCTTACTCATACACACACACACACACACACACACACACACACACGCACGTGCACAAACACACACACACACACACACACACACACACATATATATCCTAAAGAAGAATTCTTAAACACATATACTTAAAATCCTCAATAAATTTAATTTATATATTAAATTAAACTTAATTTAATGCATTTTATTATAGAATTTTAAAGCCAAATATTAAATGTTAAATCATACATGATGAACAGCCAACACAACTTTTGAGAAGAGTTTAGAGCGTAACCTTAAGAAATTTTCTTTCCTTTTCTATATTTGAGATCATAGTGCAAAGTTATAAGAGATAAAGTCTTTTTAAGAATGGTGATTTAGAACCTTTGAGATAAGGGAGTTTATGAGCCTAGAGTTAAAAGTTTAGATAAAAATAATAACTGGTACTCTTTATTTCATTGCAGTGAGAAGCTGGAAATCCAGTGTACCAATTTTAGATCTTTGAATGAGGCGACATTTTTTTCCTTAGGTATATTCTTTGACTTCAAATGCTGTCCACTTTCCTGGTTCCCCCTCCCCCTAAAATCCTGTAATCCATCTCACTTTCCCCAATCAATCGACCGCTGCTTCCCTGTCCTGGTATTCCTCTACACTATGGTATCAAGTCTTTTCCAGGATGAAGGACCTCTCCACCATTTGGTGTCCATCAAGATTATCCTCTGCTGATGATGTGTCTGGAGCCATGGGCAGCTCCAAGTGTATTCTTTGGTTGATGGTTTTGTCCCTGGGAGCTCTGAAATCTCAGTTCCTGAAGAGAAAAAGGGAGAACATGCTAGGCTTAGTTCAGTTTGGCTGCAGGAAGCCATAAAGAGAGATGGGGAAAGGCAACTGAGGGCCCATGTGGG
Source organism: Apodemus sylvaticus (assembly GCF_947179515.1). Taxonomy (NCBI): domain Eukaryota; kingdom Metazoa; phylum Chordata; class Mammalia; order Rodentia; family Muridae; genus Apodemus; species Apodemus sylvaticus. The sequence continues at coordinate 149,328,575 of NC_067472.1, forward strand.
CAGGCTGGGCACCAGAGCAGCAGGGAGGAATGGAATTCTAGCTAGTTTGGAATCAAATTCACAAATGATCATGCTTACCACAGGATTGGTTAGATAAACAACTAAGTTCAGGGCAGCCATTATCATGATCAGGTGTATGTGTTGCAGTCCTACCCTACCATGATCTGTTACAGCTTATTGACAAGATATTTAAGCAGTATAAGGAGGGGACAGACATTAAAAAAAACAGAGCTTGAGAATAGAGAAATGCAAGATAGGGAATATTTTTCTTAACCCTGATTCATTTTATTATTTTTAAATGTCTCTAATAAAATTAGAAATTTAATTGGAAAGGTGAATAAATTTAAGACCATTCAAGATGATTTCAAGGGTAGAGTGCGTGGGTTTTCTAAGAGGGATCCCAAGATGTAATGAGAAGTTATTTAAGACATTGTTCTACATTGGTACTCACAGCCAAAAATTAAACCAAATATTGTCCTTCATGGAGTAGTTGGAGAAAGAACTGAAGGAGCCGGAAGGGCTTGCAACCACGTAGGAAAAACAACAATATCAACAAACCACATCACAGAGTCTAAAACACCAACTAAGAAGTACACAATAAGGGACCCATGGCTTTGGCCATATATGTAGAAGAAGAAGGTCTTGTGAGGCATCAATTGGAGAAGAGGCCCTTGGTCCCATGAATGCTCAGTTCCCCAGTATAGGGGAATGTGAGGGCAGGGAGGCAGGAGTAGGTGGGTGGGTTGGGGAGCACCCTCATGAAAGCAGGAGAAGGAATTGGATAGAGGTTTCTGGGGTTGAAAATAAGGAAAGAGGATAGTAAGTGAAATATAAATAAATAAAATATCCAATAAAAAAGAAAGAAAGAAAGAAAGAAAGAAAGAAAGAAAGAAAGAAAGAAAGAAAGAAAGAAAGAAAGAGAGAAAGAAAGAAAGAAAGAAAGGCATTATTCCCATTGTTGAGAAGAAGAAAGATATTATTACAGACTACAGTCCATAGGATGTAGGGAGGACTGAATGAGGAACATTCAGTGGGTCTTAATTAATCTCAATGTGGTCAGTTCTTTAGCCTGGCTAAGGCAGAGGAGAGTCTTGAAACCTGGTACCAGGGTTGTCAGAGAAGACAGGAACTAAGCAAAATATCCAATTCTGAGTAGTATAATCTCATGCAAATTAAAAGTTTGAGGAAGAGAGTCAGAAAACCAAGATGGCCTAAGGATCTGTGAGATTAACAGGAAGATACAAAGTGGGATAGTATGAGTGAATAGGAAGGAAACGATTGTCCATAGGGCCTATGCATACTGAAGAGTTGCAGGTCCCAGGATGCAGGTTGGAATCAGGTAGAGCACAATCACCTTGTCCTTACTGGCTATGGCTGGGAGTATTTCTGCCTATGAACATATCAGAAGATTGCTGGCCATTGTATAAATCTCTTTGTCAAATTTAGGAGATAATGTACATAGATTCCAAGGAAAACTTACCCAATTGTTGGTGTTGGACAGTTTGGTGAGTGATCAGTAAGCCAGCAATCAGATTTGTTGCAGATAACTGAATGTTGAAAATAGAGTGCTGGTGCATGGCTTAAACCCATGAGAAGTAGCATAAGCACAAGGAGATCCTACTTAGTTTCAGTGAAAATGTCATGAAGTAAAATGTGGCTTGGGATTCCTGAACACCCCAAGCCAATGTACCCACTTGAGTAATTTGGCCATCCAGCAGGGCTTTAATTGGGAGAAGGGAGAGGAGCAAGTCAAGTAGATAGGCAGACAGACAGGCAGATGAGAATAGAATCAAGGGAGCCAAAAAATGGGAAGTGTGTGCAGAGGACAAAAAGAGGTGAGAGAGAATGTCAGTCAGAGTTTGTGTGAGAGAGAACTGGCTTGGGAATATTTTATCAGGACACACACACACACTCTCATACCTGGCACACCTGGTGGTGGCAGCAGATTATGACACTAGGAATGTCTGGGTCCCAGTGGGCACCTTAGTGGAATCATCTGTAAACTAACACTTCAAAAGTATTTTCTGCTCACTCTGGTGAAATTTATCCTTCTGAGATCTGTTTGGTGACTTATGATGGCTGGCCCTAAGAGTCGGGGAACACAGGCTCTCTTCTACTCATTTGGGGGCCCCTTTAAGAGCTCAATGCATGCTTTTTATACATAATTATCCATTCCCTTTTGGGGGCAGAGATAACATCAATAAGTTAAACATTTCCTTTTGTTTTCAACTAAATTCCTCTGTAATATATCCTCACCTAGAATCCTTGGAAGAGTACTTTCTGATCTCAATTTTTCATCCTAGACCAACCAGAATACTCTGTTAATCCAAGATTGTGGTACAATTCTTCTGCCTCAGAATCCTCCCATCTTCTCCCTAGTAAAATTCTACATGTCCCTACCATCCACCCTGCTATTCTCAATATCTTATTTCCCAAAAATATAGACAGAGCTTACCGTTTTGAGAATACCTTGATAAATGTATTAATGTATTTACAAGCTCACTCATTCAGCCTAAAACACTCCTATCTTGACTGTCCCAAATGCAAAGTCAATTTTAGGAGCCACAGAGTAACAGTAGCCAGAATTGTCAGTTCAGTTCTTGGTGGGTAAATGAAGGAATGCCACTCAAATATGCAATAGGGAATTCAAGTGGAAAGTCTCAGGGTAAATGAATCTGGATCTCATCCAGCTAGCTAATAAAGATAGTGTGCACTCATTGGTTTAAAGTAGTATCTGCTAAGTTTCCTAGACTTTCTTGTTTGCTTTCATATAATATTATTATTTTCTAAGTCTAGTAATATTTTAAGGTTTTTGTATCAAAAATGTGCCTTGGCAGATCAGGGCTGAGGAATGCTGTAAAATCCATGCCACATAATGCACATTGCACAATACATGTATTGGGTGGGGGGAGGTGGAACCTCTGAACAGTGAACGGAGATAAAAGAAACATGGACTTTAGAAGGATATGCTACTCATTATTACAATACAAATGTGTTCAATTTGTTGACTAGTGTCAACTCCTGGCTCTCGATGCTGATAATTGGCTGTGTCTGGAATGTGGAGATTTCCTAACATTCCTTCCTTTTGTTTATTACAAAAGATAAACTTTAAAGGGATTGCTGGAGAGGCAGGAATGCTGCCTCTTCATATACTTTAGATTACTCTGGTCCAAAGAATTTGGGAAACAGGACAAGCCCAGATAGAGCAGACAGTTTAGGTTCCTGAAAATCAAGTGATGTTGACAGCTTTTTCTAAAAGTTTGTTTTATTAGGTTCTTATCCCTCTAACTCCCTTTCAACACTTAACCACTCTAACAACACAACACTAGTTATAGAAAAAGAGTGTTAGAGCTGGGTGGTGGAGGCACACGCCTGTAATCCCAGCACTCTGGGAGGCAGAGGCAGGCAGATTTATGAGTTTGAGGCCAGCCTGGTCTACAGAGTGAGTTCCAGGACAGCCAGAGCTATACAGAGAAACCCTGTCTCAAAAAAAAAAAATCTAAAAAACAAAAAACAAAAAGCAAAAAAAAAAAAAAAAAAAAAAAAAAGGAAACAAAAAAGAAAAAGAATGTTAGAAGGGAAAGGGGATGTGGTCCTCTATAGTGTACTTCTTGTTGATGTTCCTTGTGGCAAGACCCATTTTTGTTGTAATGACTATCAGTCCATTAGTCCTATAAAGCAGTAATAATGTAGGGCATAACAGACCATCAGCAGTGGGGAAAGGAACAAGGGGAGTAGCAGCCACAGGAACTGAGGGCTTTCATATTTATACCCTCTCAAGGGTTCTAAGAATTAAATTATCTGCTGCTAGCAAAGATCACGCTTCTCCCAGAGCATACATGAGGGAAATAATAATCCACAGCTTTGAAAAATCTACATCAGCCCTATATTCTATAATGTGATTAAATGAGATACTTATTCACAAAGCACAATTCTATTTTGACAAAAATAACAAAAAAAACAAAAAATAACTAAAACAGAATTATAACTACAATCTGGAGTTAGGGAAATGCAGGCAACTTCTTTAAGTCTGGACCACATGGTGCTAGCAAATTTATAGCTGTTTGGGATCAAATATTTGAGGAAAGCCCTGGAGGCTGGTAAGTTTTTGGAATACACACACACACACACACACACACACACACACACACACACACACACACACACATATATATATATATATATATATATATATATATGAGATATAAATATATATATGTGAGATATAAATATAGAGATAGAGATAGATACAGATATATCGATATCGATATCTATATCTATATCTATAGATATATAGAGAGATGTGGAGATATATAGAGATAAAGATAGAGATATAGAGATATATAGAGATAGAGAGTTAGAAATATATAGAGATGGAGAAATATATATATATATATAGATAGATAGATAGATAGATAGAGATAGAGATAGAGATATATAGATTGATAGAGATATATAGATAGAGATAGAGATATATAAATAGAGATAGAGATAGATACCGATAGAGATAGAGATATATAAATAGATATAGATGAATAGATATAGATATAGATATAGATATGGATATAGATATAGATATAGATATAGATATAGATATGGATATGGATATGGATATGGATATGGATATGGATATGGGTATGGGTATGGGTATGGGTATGGGTATGGGTATGGGTATGGGTATGGGTATGGGTATGGGTATGGGTATGGGTATGGGTATGGGTATAGATAGATAGATATAGATATAGATATAGATATAGATATAGATATAGATATAGATATAGATATAGATATAGATATAGATATAGATATAGATATAGATATAGATATAGATATGTAGATGTAGATGTAGATAGAGATAGATGACAGGATGTAAAATAAAGTTGTTTAGGAATAATTATTTTCTTAGGTATAACTTTGTAACATTTAGACCCATGGTCCTGGGTGTTGGGGAGTGCAGTCCTAAGACAAGGAAGTGTGCATTTGGGAAGATATTATTCCCCCAGGAATAAGGAATAACCAGGCTGAGAAAATGATCTCTAGACCAACAGTACTTATCAGGAGTCCTGTCAAAGGTGGATTCAAGTAAATTCTCTGAAGATCTTTAGTTTAAAAATGATGTAACCTCCTTATGTTGTCTAATTTCAAATGGATGGAGTTGGAGAACATCATGCTAAGTGAGGTAACCCAGTCTCAAAAGATCAGTCTTGGTATGCACTTACTAATAAGTGGATATTAGCCTAGAAAATTTAGAATACCCAAAACATAATCCACACATCAAATGATGTACAAGAAGAACGGAGGAGTGGCCCCTGGTTCTGGAAAGACTCAGAATAGCAGTATAGGGCAAAACCAGAAGAGGGAAGTGGGAAGGGGTGGATGGGAATACAGATGGGAAGGGAAGGGGGCTTATGTGACTTTCAGGGAGTAAGGGGGGGGCTGAAAAGGGGAAATCATTTGAAATGTAAATAAAAATATATCGAATAAAAAGAATATAATTGAAAAAAATGATGTAGCATTTAGATATATTAGCTTTAGCAGTGGTTGTAATCTGTACAGAAATTTTCACAGAAATCTGTATTGTAGAAAAGACGTAGACTTTCAGATTTGAGACATACTAAACCCAGATAAGCACATAAAGTTTTGTGGTTAAAAGCATTATCACACTCTAAACTTCCCTTTAATCTATATTCAGAACAAACAAAAGAAGTTCAATGTTTCAATTTATGGCTATGGTAATATTAGAAGTATTTCACCAGAACTAGATTAATAGCTAATGAGAACTTCATTACTAACTTTAGCTTTTGAAGTGTTTATTTAACGAATGAAAGAAATCTGAACTATATTTTATATATGTTATATATTTTAACACTTATACTTTTAAAAAATACATTTACACACCCCAAGACACCAACTTAGACTATCATAACTTAGATTTACCTATTTTAAAATATTTTTCGCCAGGCAGTGGTGGTTCATGCCTGTAATCCCAGCACTCTGGGAGGCAGAGGCAATTGGATTTCTGAGTTAGAGGACAGCCTGGTCTACAGAGAGAGTTCCATGATAACCAGGGCTATACAGAGAAACCCTGTCTCGAAAACACGAAATCCAAAAAACAAAAACAAAAACAAAAAATTTTTCACACCTTAAAACTTACTTAAACTTTCATATCTTCAGTCCTTACATAACTTTTACAATGATTTTTCTCCAATCATCTACCATAAGACACGAGATGTTGATTATTGAGAGCAGTCATTATAAAGTGAGTTCCTTTACATAAGAAATAATAAATTATTATTTTTATTCGATGTATTCTTTATTTACATTTCAAATGATTTACCATTTTCTGGGTCCCCACTACCCACAAGTCCCAAAAGCCCTCTTCTCTCCCCCTTTTCCTCCATCAATTCCTTCCCACTTCCCTGTTCTAGTATTCCCCTATACTGTTGCATTACTCACTGATAAGTGGATTATAACCTAGAAACTTAGAATACCCAAGAAATAATCCACATATTAAATGATGTCCAAAAAGAACATATGAGTGGCCCCTGGTTCTGGAAATAATAAATTATTATATTGCATCTGTTTTGTTGAGTTTATCTCATTTTTTAGTCTGGTTACAAGTGAAGGTGAGTCTAGACATAGTAGTATCTCAAGAAAAGTGGGTCCTAAAGTCTTCTTTTTTCCAGAGGAAGGGAAATAATAAGACAATTGAAACTTTGCTGTCAGAACTGTTATACATGTAGGTATAAAACTGGCCAGTGTATCCTTAGCCTAATTGTCAGTGCCACTGGAGATCTGCTAGAGATATATTCCAGCTGATTAAGCAGGAATTGCAAACCAGGCAGCTCCTAAATCTCAGTATAATGACATTTAATGACTGTTATGGTCCCCCAGAAAAATCTCAGTTTCTCTGGGGACAGAGGTACCAGGGTATCATTAGTCTTCGGCTGACAGGCTCAGAAGATTGAACAGACTTTCCCGTGAAGTAGAACCTTGGGGATCAGCGTGCCTTATCTAAGTAAATCAGGGCAGTCACCTGCACAGAGTGGACGTTCCCACAGTTTGGGTCCTGTCTTCAGGCAAGGCAATGGGCAGTGCTTCACCTAGTGCTCAGCTATACTACATTTCAAGTAAGCTTCACGTAGAGGATTTCTATACTCCATCATCTTCTTTGAAGGAGATCTTAGGGATAAGCCCAAGAGGTGGTACTTCTTTCTATCACAGGACACTTATTTATTAAACATTTTAACTACAACATTCAGCCAACATTAGAATAATTTGTGGACCATTTATCTATTAGGTATATATAAACTAAACAAGCTTTTCTTATTTCTTGTCATTTGTTTTAGGCATAACAATGAAAATATATTCAGCAGGAAAATTTGAACTTATTTCTTTAATCAATTACACACTGAGAATGACTGTGAACCTGAATTAAGCACAGGGCTTCATAATAAAAATACCTGATTTAACAACCACCTGTTATCTACTTGTCAATTTTTAGATGCCTGGTGCTAAACAGTTAGCAAAATCATACATAATTGTCTATATCAGCTTTTGTTAAACTCAATAATCCTTTGTAACCTTAATTTTCTAACATAATATAAACCAGACATGATTGTAGCAATATAATCTTAAAATCTGATCATCATATAAAAATCTGTACCAATTCAAAATATTTTTGGAGACATAATACTTCTCCAGTCTAAAAGAAGATACACTGATAAACAAAGGGTTGATTATCACTAAGAAGTATTACAATTTTTATGCCAAATTGTTGTATGAAGATGACAGTTTATTCATATTGGTTATACTCTTTACCTTAGTAAAGATAGCTGTCAGCCATCTGGCTGTTTACTTCTTAATAAGGACATCAGCCAAGATGGTGGGGAGCTCTATGGTTATTTTTTCACAAAAACCATCTATTTTCCAGTGAGATATATATTTTTAAATAGTAAATGAATCCAAGTTACATGAACATATCCACACAGTGGATATGAACGTTACATGCGCACACACGATATGTGATTACAATATGGTGATTACATGGCTTTTGAAGCCGAATTATTGAATTAAGGCTGGAGAAGTACCTGGTTCTAGCATGTGAGCACTTTATAACAACTACAATCTTCCACTTTTTAATACCTATCATTTTGCTAACTTCAGTTTCATAGTAGAACATGATGATGATGATGAGGATGATGATGATGAGGAGGAGGATGATGATTGTCTTCAATCTTTTTCTGCAATCCAGTTATTATCCCTGCCTTGTTCCACCCTACAACAGTTCATCACCCCACTCCTCTTCCACCTTCTCCAAGATAATGTCCCCAAATCCCCACATCCCTACACACCCTTCCAGGCCTCCACATACTCTGGGGCCTAAAGTCTCTCAAGGGTTAGGTGCTTCTTCTCTCATTGAAGCCAGAACAGGCAGTCCTCTGATGTGAATATGTTGGGGTCTTCAGACCACCTAGTGTATGCAGCATTGTTGGTAGCTTTGTAAAGAAAGATCTTAGGGACTCAGGTTTATTGGAACTGCTTTTCTTCCCCTTAGATTCTTCCAGCCTTACCCTAATTCAAACACAGAGGTCCCGCCTGGCTTTTGTACATCATAGCATCAGCAAGAGTGTCAGTCCTTGTAGCTTCCTATTGAGAAGTTCCTGATTTGGGCCAGTCACTGGACCTCATTTCCCTCAATCTTCTCCATTTTTGTCCCTGCACTTCTTTTAGAAAGAGACAATTCTGAGTCAGAGGTATTGACTATGGGATTGCAACCCCATCCTATTACTTGATGTTCCATCTTTATACTACAGGTGGATGTTAAAAGTTCCCTCTCCCCACTATTGAGCATTTCATATAAGGTCCCTTCCTTTCAGTCTTGAGAGTATCTATCCCTTTTGTCTCTGCTACATTCTAGATATTTCCCCAGCTCCCAGCTCCCATGGTTATATATTTTCTTTTTTATGCTGACCTTTTGGGTTCTACTCCTGGTACCTCACCCCAATACCTGATCATGTGCCACTTTTCCTCTGTCCCTCCCACTTTTCTTTCCTACCCCATCAATTTCCTTCTGACTTGTGATCTCTGCTTTCTTCTCCCTCCATAGTGGAACTGTAGCATCCTCACTTGAATCATAAAAGTCCTCTTCCAGACACATAGTAATGAAAATATTTTCAAAGTTCAGTAACATACAAGGACAGGAAAATAATCAAACATGTAGCACTGTCCAGTCCTTGGTCGCTTTTACCAACTTGGCAAATTATTTGAAAAAACCTATCATATGTAGAATTGGGAAAGCTTCCTTACATTAGTTAAATGGCAAGAAGCAGCAGGAGACCAGCACATGAGTATCTGCATCTAAACTCTGCATCTTCATGTCCCATATCAAAGTGTTCTTCAAAGCTCCATATCCTTCCTTGTTGACTGATGTTAAATGTCTGGCATTCAGCAGCAGCAAAGTTTGTTTACTTTTGCTGGGACCACTTCATGTTAGAAGATTTCCTTTGTAGGTATCTCATGGCTCTGATACCTCTAACATTTTGAGGTATCAAAGGCAATTTTATTTTATTTTTGGTATTTTGGATTTGGTTTTTTCAAGACAGGATTTCTCTGTATAGCCCTGGCTGTCCTGAACCTCACTCTGTAGACCAGCCTGGCCTTGAAATCAGAAATCTGCCTGCCTCTGCCTCCCAGAGTGCTGGGATTACAGGCGTGGGCCACCACCACCTAGCTCAAAGGTAACGTTAAATTTGCAGCTTTTTGTTGGGTCCACATAAAATGTTCTGGACTCCTCAAAATGGCTTCGAAAATTCCTTCATATTTGCCCTCTGAAGTGCTCTAGGCTCTCGTTGAGGCCACTTCACAGCTGCTATCCTTAGTGATCATCCAATAATGCTGGAATCTCCAATATACTGAGGTATTTTCTTAAATTAAGCTTCACCAATAGACTCTCAAGGACACTCTTTATGGTAACAAACCTCAACTTTATTAACCAACCATTCAGTTCTGGAACAACTATTGCAACTGAAGCTGTATCATTTCCAATGGTCTTTCATGTCCTCTAACAGCAGCCTTTAGCTGCTCTCCTAGAACCCTTCATGCCTTCAATATCACACTATCTGGGTAATCATTACATATAATCAATCTGGCTCCAAGCTGATGTTTATCTCTAAAAAACACCTCATTTCTGTTCTCAGAACACACTTTACAGAAGATTTCACTCCAGTGATTCAGATCTCATTTTAGTCTAAGCAGCACCAATTGTCCTTGTAAACCTATCTATTCTTAACTCTAAAGCCAGTACAAAATGAAAAAGCTACTGCATGTTGGGGCTAGAATATCACAACCTTTTTCTATTATATCATCACCAGCTGTATGTTTACCAACTCTTTCACTACCTAAGCTTGGTTGTCTTGGAACTTGGTCTGTAGATTGATCTTGAACTTAGCAATGTTTGTACCTTATTTTCTGCATGCCAAAATTAACAGCATGTACCAATATGCCTGCACTTAAGCCTTTCTTTAACTTTTCAGAAGACCCTCAAAAACATGGTCAACATGCCTCGAGATCTGAAATACAGCAGTGTCCTCCATTTGTAGATTGTAGTTCATTCCAGGTATAGCAAGATTACACTTAAGAAAATATCCATTATTTCCAATTTGACATGCAGTCGTATCTTCTTATATTCAAATTAAAATACTAACCAGTTCATAAATATGACTAAGATAATATACTTTCCCATGTGCAAATGTAAATGAAACCTGATCTGAAATCACGACTTCCACAATCTTTTTAACCCCTAAACACATTATTTATCATCATGCCACTTCCTTGTATCCCTTTAAAACTTCATTTTTTTTAAATTTTCCTTTATAAGCTTGTTATGCTTCATCAAAACAATCATCCTAAGCAGGAGCCACTAGACAAAGTTCCTAATAGGCGGTTTTTGAATTCCTTTGCCAATGAAATTGGTATAAATCTCATTACATCAGCCTCAGGTAGACTCTTTCAAACAGGGCAAAAAGTAGCCACATTCTTCACCAATATATGATAAGAATAATCTCTTATAAACATACAAAAATTCTTCTCCTCTGAAACATGTTGACTCAGGTGCCCAGAGTTAAAAATTACCATCAGAATCAATGTCTATCATAATCCTAAAAAATGTCCCAGTATGTCCAACTTAAAACATTTTATTGTTTTGAAAATTCAATGTCCCTAGATCCATATTTCTTCAAAAGGAAACAAAGAAACAAGGAAACAAAGAAACAAACAAAAAACAAAAACAACAGAGCCAGACCTACAATATCACTACCCTAATTCCTGGTACCAACTCCTGTTTTTGTTAGGGTTTTGTTACTCTGTAAAGACACAATGACTAATGCATCTCTTGTAAGTTAAAACATTGCGCTAGGGCTGACTTTTAGTTTTCCAGTTTCAATTTATTATTTTCATAGTGGGCATCATGGATGCTTACATTCATACCTTCTGCTGGAGGGGCCAAGAGTTCTTTATTTTGATCTGAATGCAATCAGAAGGAAACTGTTTTCCACTGGCAGGCAAAAAGAGGGTCTCTTCAACACTGAACATAGTTTGGGCATAGGAAGAACATTAATGCCCAAGCTCACAATGACACAATCCCTCTTACAAGATTACCCCTATTGAAACATGACTACCCCTCCTCATAGTGTCAGTTGCCCGGTTAAAATTGTAATCAAACCACAGCAAGGTATGGACATTAACATTACAATCTTTAGGAGATAAAAGAATAAATAATTCTTTTATCATACAGAGTAGGAGATGTACCCTGGAAAATAAAAGACAAATTTGAAAAGCTTGTTTTTAGTCTGAGTTCTTAAGGAGAGAAAAATTAAAGAAAGACAAATTTTCTGCATTTTCAATTGTGTCAAGCATTTAAGACTGACATGAATATCAGAAACTAATCCATCTTAAAGCACTTAGAGTATATCAAGTATATACATGTATGGGTAATTAACCAATAATATTTGCTTAATTATGCTTGAGGTTTTAAAACATTATTTTTCTACCATTGTTCACATCACTCATTATATTTTGCAACATATTAAATGTTGGAATACAAAGCTTCTGTATAGAAAATCATCTTATAGAGTATGTACCCTCAATAAGGAGATATATTTACTCCCCAAATAAATATTCATAGTTGGGGAGTGTTATTTAATAATATTTCTATGGATTATTAATATAAAAGGATATCTATCATGGCATATATATATTTACTAGCATACTATGTGCCAAAATGATCATAATCTCTTATTAATGTAGGAACAGCTGGTGGTATAGGACCCACCAAGGGCTGGCTAAGTAAAATGTGTCTAATTTGAAAAAGCAACATGAAGAACAGAAGCAAAATGTTTGTGTGTGTGTGTGTGTGTGTGTGTGTGTACGTATGTATGTAAAAGAATCACATCCATCAATTATATAATTAATGGAAAAATCATGGAGAGACACACTGAAGAGTTCTAGGATATGAAAAGAATATCTCAGAGAATAACTGAAGATTTGTCATAGCTAACACATTTATTATTTCATATGTATTCTATTGCTTCCAACAGTTATATCTGGAAGAAACAACATAAATAGATCAAATCTACACGTTCTGTAGTACACATGGCTTTTATTTTATGAAATATATCATTTCTAATCACTAACAATTTTTCTTGTGAAGAATAAGCCAATTTACACCATATTAACACATACAAATGTTGTTTATTCGTTTATTGGGGCAACTTTGAAATAGGTTGGCTAATCTCACAGGAAGAGGGAAGGGCAGATGCCTTGGAGATAGGAGACAGAGGTGGGGGAGAAGAAAAGGAAGGAAGGAAAGAAAAAGAAAGGAAGGAAGGAAGGAAGGGAGGAAGGAAGGAAGGATGGAAGCATGTTCACTTTCAACAAAAAATGAAGTGAGAGAGACAGAGAGATGGGAAAGAGAGCAAGAGCACAAAATAAAAAGAGAGAGAGTCAGAACAGAGCATAGTCTCTTAATTATAATAAAATTTCTTCATAAACAAATTTTAAACATAAATTCTAAACATGAAACAAACTAAAATCTATGACTTTCTACAACACCACTTTGCTATGAAAAAAAAAAAAAAACACCATGTATCTTTTTGGACTTAGACATATGGCATATATTTAAGGGATTTCTTTCCAGGAAGGCCGATGTGGATTATGGTTCACTCTGAGTTCGGCACTTCAGCATTACAAGTGTAGGATCAACTTCTAAGTTAATGTGATTGTTCTTTACTTCATCAATTCCTGACATTTCTTGGTCAATTCCTGACATTTCTTGGTCAATTCAATTGTTAAGAAGTTACATTTTAAATGAAATTAATTTGAGAGTAAATATCTAAATAAAATATTATTTGTGACATATATTAGTCAAAATTATTTATATGGATCGACAGAATAGTTATTGTAATCAGATCCAAATATCCTCTCCTCTTAAAGTATTTTTTCATGCATGAATGAAACGTTTTTTAAACACATGCTAGGTAAAATATTTTCCATATATTCACTCTAATCCCACTGAATCAAGGATTCACCATCAAAATTACCTCCTTGAACTTCAAGCTCATATTTATATATTTGTTTGCTTATTTTTGGTTAGTTTTAAACCTACTGCATCTAATTTATTTTCCTTTTATTAGCATGTTGGTGTGATAATTTCCTTGACATTGAAAATGCACAAATAGTATAGAACCCAAGAAATGTGTCTCACTCTTGTTTGCATCTGTTTCTTTCAAAATACAACATGGCTTCCATGTACCTCCAATATTTTTTTTAAAAAAATTTATATCATTTGATTTTTGTGAAGGCTTTACACAGGTTTTATATGAGTTCCCTGTTCAATAGCCATAGCATGTCCAGAAGATAATATTTTGTGGGCTTAGATTTTTTTCAAAACATACTTTTAATAAGGCTTTTCAAATGTATAGACCCCTCTTCTAGTCTATTCAAAGGTGAATAATACAAGGGAATGTGGACCTGTTTAGACATATACTTTTGTGGAAATAGCAATCTTTGTGAGGATACTACCAATCAGGTTCCAAGTTCAGTAATGTCAGGATACCAAACAAGAGTCATAAAGAGAGGCATAATCCAGAAGAAATAGCTGGACTCCTATCAAGTCCTCACAAGTTAGCAACAGAGATCAAATCCACAGGGGACACCAGGAGAAGTCCTCTCCTGTGCCTCATTCAAGGAAATGATGAAAAAATAAGGTACGAAACCAAGAAAGCATTGAGAGTCTAGCTTTGCAAATGCCCTGTCACTGTCCATTGAGTTCTATTTATTCTTTCGCTAAACAAAACACCATGATTGTCTGCATCAGAAAACTCGACTTTAGTACACATCACATAACATGACTATAATTATGCCTTTCAATATTTTCTACCTCTCCTTCTCATTTTCCTGTGTTTGTAAACCGTTGCTACTGGTCCTACTTTATTTATGTCTCTCAATTATATTCCATGTTCACACATATATTTTGGAAATGCCAGAGTGAAATAGATTTGCAGAGACATGGGTCAACAAAACAGTGACACAAATTCACTTAATTGTTCACATAAAAGTGCTTGGGAATTTTGTCTTTTATGACATTTCTGGAAGAAATGCAGAGAAATTCCACAGATATAAGTAAATACATGAACATTAGCAGAAATGGAGGACACAGGCTCCTTTTCACACAATTAAATCAAAGCTGATTTACCAAAATTTTAGATTTGGGCTCATGGCTTCTCTAACTAATCCATATAACCAATATTTCCATTTCTTTGGAACATTCATCAGAGTGTTCTCTGGAATGGTTATACCTATACAGTTTAATAAGCTACATTGACAACCCCTAAGAAAGACTTAAATATAGCCATAAATCCAATTCTCATTTTGAGTGAGAGGACTAACACCACAATGACTAGTGAGGTTGGATACCCCTGTCAGTTTCAAAATTCACCAAGAAAAAAAGAGAGTATTAGGATTCTCATCCTCTATATCTGTGAGATAAAATATTTATCTCCCTATGTAGAGATTTCTCCTTAATAATATTGAAGAAGAATGTGTCTCAGAATATAGTCCCATATTTAAATACTTTTTGTGGCTTTATTAACAGTGTGCTTATGCTTCCTACATACATCTGGAAATTCTCAAGTTGTTAATAAACTTCACTTCTCAAATGTTTTGTATTTTACTCTCAGATCCATAGCATATTACCTGGAAGTACATAAGTGAAGCCAAGGAAGTCTAGATTGCTTGGAAAAATGCAAACTGTCACAATTTTCTGTTTCTTCAACCTGAAGGAATCTTCCTTTTTTCTGATAGACTGAAAGTAGGTATTACCAATTTTTCTTTAAGTTCTAGGTGAACTGATGTAATCAAGAGAAGACTTAATTGTATTTGGAAGAATGGCTCTGTCTCTCCCTTGTAAAATATGTTTTGGAGCTGGCCATCTTGAGAGGATTTGTTATCTTGCTCAGAACACACAGGACTACTAGAAATTAGTCCTTATAGTTCCTTTGAAATCTCATGTGCGGGGTGTGAATAGGCTTAATCAATGATTTATCACCATAGTGATACAGGAACTGTGTCTTTACAGAGGTCTTCATATGGAATATGATGTAGCATCTTTAGAGAGTATATGGTACAGTAGAGGTAGTACATGATTGGCTGGACTGTATTTGAAATGACAGGTAGGCCCTTAGAGATGCCACAACTATAGATGAACCCTGGCTTTATTGTTGGCTTCCTTCTTCCATAGTGTGCATATAAAACATTCTGCTTGAATAGACAAAGAAAAATAGGTGCTAGAGTTGTAGATGATGTGGAGGAAAGTAAAGAGAGTGGTAGAAATACTAACTTCAAGGCCAAAGAATGTGGTTCAGTGATAGAAAGCCTGACTAATACGTGAAACACTAGATTTCTTCTACAGAACTAGAACTGACAATTGAAGAGGGAAATAGACTCATTTTGTCAGGAGTGATTTAAGACTTTCACGAATATTTTGACTAAAATTTTAAGATACATAAAACATGAAGCTCCTATTAATTTGCCAGAGCTGAGAGCTAGGTGGTAAACAATTTCCAGTAACAACCGGAAAAAATAGGATCTGTTGCTTTTTTTTAGATTAGAAAAATTAGAGCACTGTTGAGGATTAATGCTATTTTTATTCTATTTTTATTCGATATATTTTTATTTACATTTCAATTGTATTCTTTTTTATTCGATATATTTTTTATTTACATTTCAAATGATTTCCCCTTTTCTGGCCCCCCCCACTCCCCGAAAGTCACTTAAGCCCTCTTCCCTCCCCCTGTTCTTCCATCAACCCCTTCCCACTTCCCTGTACTGGTATTCCCCTATACTGCTACAATGAGTCTTTCTAGAACCAGGACACTCCTCCATTCTTCTTGAACATCATTTGATTTGTGGATTAAGTTTTGGGTATTCCAATTTTCTAGGCTAATATCCACTTATTAGTGAGTCCATACCATGATTAATCTTTTGAGACTGGGTTACCTCACTTAGTATGATGTTCTCCAGCTCCATCCATTTGTCTAAGAATTTCATTAATTTATTGTTTCTAATGGCTGACTAGTACTCCATTGTGTATATATACCACATTTTTTGCATCCACTCCTCCATTGAGGGATACCTGGGTTCTTTTCAGGTTCTGGTTATTATAAAAAGGGCTGCTATGAACATAGTGTAGCATGTATCCTTATCTCCTTGTACTAACCTCAACTCCAAATGGATCAAGGACCTCCACATAAAGCCAGCCACTCTGAAGCCAATAGAAAAGAAACTGGGGAAGACTCTTGAGGACAACGGTACAGGGGGGAAAGTTCCTGAACAGGACACCAATAGCATATGCTCTAAGATCAATAATAGAAAAATAGGACCTCATAAAATTACAAAGTTTCTGTAAAGCAAAGTTCACCATCAAAAGGACAAATTGGCCACCAACAAATTTGGAAAAGATCTCCACCAACCCTACATCAGATAGAGGGCTAATATCCAATATAAAGAAATAACTCAAGAAGCTGTTTTTATTCTTAACTAGCAACATCAACCACTCTACTGCTTTAAAATATATTTTAAATTAGATATTATTTTTCTTCATGCTACCTGCTTTGATTTATCCTACACAGTGCACTGGAAATTTTTAGTTTCGTGTTTATTTTCCAGTTGTTGTCATACAAACGTGATAACCTTCAACTATCAAAGTAATATAGGTATGAATTTAATTATTGACACACTTCTTATTAGCTTGATTACAGATTATAGATTTAATAAAATTGACTTGGATCAAATGAAATGCTTGTACCTCTTGCTCTTTTTTTGCTTTGATGGATTCTACAAGTAGAGAAAATAGTAGTAATTATGTAAGATTCCTGTAATAATGTAAAAGGAATCATTTTAGAGTATGAAATATAATCAATTGAAGCAGGCATTAGATAACGCCATGACTACTCAAACTGGAAACATAAAAGAGGTCAAACACTGTAATTCTGGTGTTAGCTGCACTGTTCAGATCACCTAAAGTGATTATCCTCAATCATTGGCTCTCATTGGAAAGAATGTTATGTATTATATTTTCTTATCTCTCTCTTTGTTGCCACTCTATTTTCCCATTTTATACAGCAGCAGTTATGTTAAATATAGTCTTGTCTATATAGGTAGATCATCTTGAGATATGGCAAATCACTAGTATTCTAATGGTTAATAGATTCATTAAGAATGTTCTAAGAGGAACTCATGGTTTGCATAGAATAAGTATCTGTTTTGACACCTTAAATGTAATAGTAGGTAAAGTGCTGCCTTTCATTTGCAATTACTATTATAAGATACATTAGTGTTTCCTGTCTATTAACACTGGGTGTTATTTCTAATTTTTCTGTGCGTGTACTTAGTATTAGGAAAAATAAGAACTGTTATCAGACTACTCTACTTTAGTCTACCCTACTAAAAAGTTACTTCAGTGTTCACCAAACTCCTGGAGCTGAAGAATTATCAGATGCTAATATAACTTCCACCATATATCAAAGACCCCAGAGATAGAAGGCACTAAATACGAATGTACTCTAGAAATACAAAAAGTTGTTGCTTAATTCCATCCCTTAAGTAATCTTAAATGGTTTTCCTGGGACCCCCATTTGTACCAGATGAAAAATAGATATCCTATCTGTGCTTGTTAATTGTTTATGCTAGCTCATTAAATGACAGACAACTTCAAATGACCCCTACTTGATATCCATATGATCATATAACCTGTTATAAAATAATATTGTCTTAGGACAGGATGGAATATATAGGCTGAGGAAATATAGAGGAGGATTGTGCTTGGAGATATCTAATATCTTGTGTAGATAAACACATTATTTTGTAGCCTTTAAGTTAGACCAAAGACAATACATTAGGTACCTAATGCATGGCTTCATAAATTAGCTCAATAAAATGTATTGGTTTCAGAGAGATAAACTTGGAAAAATTTAATGCTGTCTTCTTGTTGGAATGTAAAGTGGAGAGGTAAATATTAACTATACCTCTCTTCAGTAGAAATATATTTTTTTAATTTTTTCTTTATTTTTGAAATTATTGTATAATTTAAATTTTTCCCTCTATTCCCCATTCATTCCTCCTTTAAACATTTCTTGTTCATTTTAAAATACATAATCTATTTTATCATTAACATTGATTCATATATATATATATATATATATATATATGAATATTTGCATGTGTAGATATGCTTCTTCTATGATATCTAAATACAACCCCTTATTCTATATAATGTTACATATATGTGTATTTAGAGATAAATGTGTTTTGTACAGGATAACAAATTAGTGTCTTCTTCACTTTGGAAAACTCTATCTCATTATATCAACATTTCTTAGGTTCTTCAAAAATTTTACAGAGAGTTGAGTCCAATTAGTATTCCTAAGTTCAATTTAGCATGTTTATTTTGGAACTCATTTTTGGAAATCACACTTGTAAGACTCATTGAGTGTACTTTATGGCATTCCAAGAAACAATCTTCCAACAAACTATCTCATTTCCTGAGTTTTGTTAACTCTTTTACTTTTTTGCAATGACTCCTGAGATGGAGTTTCAGGACATACTTTTTCAGCTTATGTTTATATAGCTCCAAATCATATTTTTTGGTTGTGAGCCTAGCCTTTAACGGCTGAGCCATCTCTCCAGCCCATGGTATTTTAATTGTCTGTTGTTTTTCTGAAATTTTTGACTGATAGCCTTTGTTAGAGAATCTCATTTCAATTATGGATATTTATTTATGCATTCTCTTGTATTCATATATTATATAGTTGGAAATATATTATGGGTTTATTTGAAGATTTTTTTGGTAACTCTGCATACTGATAAAAATTGTGGCTTGAAATTTTTTTGACAAACTGAAACTAAATGATAGATTTTCTTGACACACTCCACATCCTTTCCTGTTAGTTTTGGTGATCTTTATCATTCTGACTATTATTATTTGAAATCACAATCATGATTTGTTTTGTATTCCAGATGAACACATTTATACAAGTGATGAATAGTGGGAGAAAGGGAAGATGTTACTCTGATACTTCAGTCAATACAGCATAAAACAATGTGTAATTCTTAGTAGGATCTTATTATGCATTTTGGCTCATTCTTATTATAAATTGGATATTCATGATCCTTTTCCACATCTGGAATGTAACTCTGTTAAAATGAGTTATTGATCACTGGAGCTGTTTTGTAACTTTGGATTTTGGAATTCTGTGGCATCACCCATCATTGAACGTGAAATCAGACCTTTAGCATTTTTTTTTTCTTAGCTCCACTAGTTTACATGACAACTTAACATTTTATGCAGCTGGCTGAAAATATCATGTTTCTAAATACAGATACCTGGACCCTGGATTAAGTTCCCCACAAAGGATGAAAATATGGTTATATGGTTAAATCATAGTGTTCTGCTACATGTGTAAGGATATTTATTAGGGAAATGCAAATCAAAACAACCCTGAGATTTCACCTGCACCAGTCAGAATTGCTAAGATTAAAAATTCAGGAGACATCAGATGTTGGCGAGGATGTGGAGAAAGAGGAACACTCCTCTACTGCTGGGGGGTGGGTTGCAAATTGGTACAACCACCCTGGAAATCAGTCTGGCGGTTCCTCCGAAAGGTGGGCAACTCAGTTCCAGAAGATCCTGCTATACCACTCCTGGGCATATATCCAAAAGATTCCCCAGCATGTAATAAGGATACATGTTCCACTATGTTCATAGCAGCCCTATTTATAATTGCCAGAAGTTGGAAAGAAACCAGGTATCCCTCAAAAGAAGAGTGGATGCAAAAAATGTGGTATATATACACAATGGAGTACTATTCAGCCATTAGAAACAATGAATTCATGAAATTCTTAGGCAAATGGATGGAGCTGAGAACATCATACTAAGTGAGGTAACCCAGACTCAAGAGGTGAATCATGGCATGCACTCACTAATAAGTGGATATTAACCTAGAAAACTGGAATACCCAAAACATAATCCACACATCAAATGAGGTACAAGAAGAACAGAGGAGTGGCCCCTTGTTCTGGAAAGACTCAGTGAAGCAGTATAGAGCAAAATCAGAACAGGGAAGTGGGAAGGGTTGGGTGGGAAAACAGGGGGAGGGAAGGGGACTCATGGGACTTTCGGGGAGTGGGGGTCCAGAAAATGGGAAATCATTTGAAATGTAAATAAATATATCAATAAATTTAAAAAATAAATAAATAAGTAAATAAATTATTTTTTTAAAAAAAGAATCCCAGTGTGTCTTCTGCCCATTCCAAAGGACAGACTGGGTCATAACATTCACCACTGCTGAAAGACTAGTTGTCAGATTCAAATTTGGCTAAACATGTAGTAAAAAAAAGATCAACCACAATCTCTTTTTCTACCTCAATATTATTTTCTTACTGAAAATTTCAAATATTGTTTAATGTTTTCTTTTAAATTGAACATCATGATCTCAGACAATAATCAAACTTTGAAAATCTGACAAACAAATAAAATTTTCTCTATGCATAGCCATCTATCTCTTTGTTTCTTTTCTGTTTGAAAAATGTAGTGGATAATCAGGCTAATCAAGAGTCCTCCAAACATTAACACAAAGAAAGAACAAATAAAAAGAAGGGTATATGGATGCTTCCTTGTAGAGTTATAAACATATCCTCGACATTTATGATATTATTTCCTTAATCTTGTATGTTAAGATGTGCACTCACATGCCTAATCCTACAGAGACTTGATTCACCTAAATAGAGTGATGAAAACCAGATTGCCTTTCAGAGGCAAACAGGAAAGGGTGAAGGGGAGAAACTCTGAGAGGTATTTGGAGGGGTCAATATTTTGGATGTAAATAAGTAAACATATACTTATTATATGTATACTTATATATATGTTTGTGTGTGTGTGTGTGTGTGTGTGTGTGTACGCAGAGGGATTATTGTAATCTCATATCCTCTGTGGTTACTGCTCTACTATCCCTGTGCTCATATGAACATTCATTATTTGATTTAGTGAGCCCAATTTTCAAAGTCCTTCATCACTTTTCACTTTTTTCTTCTTTCTGCCTCCTTTTCAATAAAGGTTCCTGATCTCTGAGTGGAGGAACTTGATGGAGACATCGCATTTACACATTTACAGCAGCATTTCTGAAATTCTCTCTTCTCTTCTCTTCTCTTCTCTTCTCTTCTCTTCTCTTCTCTTCTCTTCTCTTCTCTTCTCTTCTCTTCTCTTCTCTTCTCTTTCTTCTCTTCTCTTTTCTTCACTTCTCTCCTCTCTTCTCTCATCTCCTCCCCTCCACTCCCCTCCCCTTCCCTCTACTCTCCTCTTCTCTTCTCTACTCCCTTCCCCTCCCCTCTCCTATTCACTCATAGATGTTATTGCTTTTAGTTGGCAATGATCTCTGCAGGCTTCTAAAAGAGAAATATAAGCCACAATCCATATTGAAACCTTTGTAATGTTGACTGGCATACAAAATATTAGGGGAAAATAGAGCACAAATGTCATGGAAGTAACTAACTCCCATTGGTTTTTACTTAATGCACACTAACTTCATGAGTCAAAATCCTTAGCTGACAGTGGTTAGGTGGAGAAGAACCAGAATATAGAGTGGCCATAGACCTAGGTATTGTGTTCCTCTGCCTGATTTAGGCATCATCACTTCATGGGCTCTACATTATGATATTTTGAAAAACAAATAATGCAAAAGTAAAGAAAAAGAAGGAAGCAATATGAAGAGAACAAAAATGCCAACAACAAGCAACAACATATCAAGCAAGACAAAAGTTGATTGAATGAGAGAAAATGAGGAACATATCACAACCAAGGCTTTTTTGGAAAGGTATTTAGTTATCAATACCACAGTAAGATGAAGGGCATTGTAGAATGGAATGCTGTACTTCTTATTATTTAGGTTTTTTATTCTTTTAGTAGAAATTGAAAAATTATATTATTTCCTTATTATTTGGAAAAATATTACTTCAAAGTATAGTAAATATTCAGCCATTAACATTATAAACCCTGTGCAATGCAAAACCATGGTATATATTTGAACCTGTAAATACAAATTCCTGCTTCACAGATAAAATAAAGTTGGGAATATTGCAAAGTTTAGTCCTGCAGGTCTTTACTTTGTCAGAAGGTTGGTTCACTTGTGACATGGAACATATAAGAAAGTGTTCTGTGTAGTTTTCATCAGCTACATACATGATGCTCACAAGAGAAAAGCATAAACACAGCTGTATCTTCCAAAATTTCAGTCAAGTATGCAAATTCTAAAGTTGAAACAAGCATAACATTACAGGAAGACATCAGAGTTGTTATGAAAAAAGCTTACAGTAGTTGTTGGCATTTAATGAACTGGTTGCAGAGGGAAAGTAATATTTTCAGGGAAGATTAGCATCAGAGGGTACTATAATTTTTTTTGCATCTCAGTACATATCGACAGTACTAATAAGGCTGATTTTTTTAAAATGAGGGCAAATTAAGTGGCCTTAGATTATTAATTATAGATATTGTTAGTAAACCTATTACATTGTATGTAACAGTTATATTTTTAACAGATTGTATGACATATGGATATTAAGTTAATTATTGACAAAATAATGACTAATAAAATTCTGTAAGTTCTCAAATAGGCACAATATTCATGTGCACCATGTGCATCTGTACATAAAAATACACATCTTATCCCCAAACAAAGAGATGATTGTAGTATGCTTATATTTTGGATATAGCTTTTCTAAAATAAGCTCCTCTTATATTTCTTTACCATTATTTTAATTTAAGAAGTAAATTAATGGTAAATTAAGTTACAATTAAATTAGTATACCTTTATGTGGTGAATAGGTTTAAGAAACTGGACACAAGCATGCTTTAGATAAATGAAGTGTAATTTTTGTTAATTGTAATGTTTATAAATATATGAATTAGTATGATACATTTTGAATTTTTTATTCTATCACACCCACATATTTTATTTGATCTTTATAAAATTCTTGCCATTTTACTAATATTTGTTATGTAAAAATTATACATATATAATTTCATTTTTGAGACATAAATTAAATATGACATAGCTCCTGAGGTTACCAGCACAGAAGATTACAAATGTTCAGCCCTATAGTGCATTTGAAAACTCATGATTACAAGCAGTAGTCCATAGGCACAAGCTGTGGATTTATTATAGGTTAACATTAACCAGATATAGACTCAAAGACACGAGAATTACTGGACAGTTTTCTCTGTTTTAATTAGAGCCAGAAACTGAGGAATGACTGTATAATATTTTGTTCTTGTTACTCTATTTCATCTTTATTATTGTTCCTATACAGGTACATGGAGACCAGTATAGAAATATAAAATGCAACAGCCAGAGACGTGGGTGAAGAGATCAAGTAGCTTCGATGGAAAAAAATCACCCCACAACAGGCTTGTGCTTTCTTTGTCATTTTTGAGATCACTCCCCTGTTTTGTCCCGAAACTTTTAGTATATTTTCCTAAATGTACTCAGTCAGTCTGAGTCAACCACAGCTAGAGAAATCTATTCACATAAGAATATTCCAGTAATATGTCTTGATGTTTTCTAGCTCTCAGCTCATACCAGGCTCTTGCTGCAGATTGACAGCAAGCTGCTTTTTCTGAAAGGAGGAGTGCTCTGCAAACCTTCAGATGAAAATGAAAAGAAAATGTCAGCATGGTCAGTAAACTTGCTATGATTCTTTGCATTAAAGCTCTGAATGAAACTGCTCTGCAAGGTATTTGTTACTGTTTCTGTTCATTGCTACAATTTTAAGATCTATCATTCAGGTTTTAGCCTTGGAATTCTGCTTCATCTACAACTATGGTGTATAATGTTAGCCTTCAGTATCTGACAGAGACAGAAGACCTGTTGTTCCTTAATATGATTTGTGTGATCTGATCCTGTAAAGGATTTTTATATCAGGACAGCAGTTCTCACTTACCACATGATATTTTCTGGAACATTCTCTGATATTGTTCTGCCTAGTATGCCAAAACATTCTGAGAATACTAAAACCTAAACATTGCAATTCCCCTTTGATATCATTCTGTTTATCAGGGTGCTGATTGTTTTGGATGAGGGCCTTGAATAAATAAATGTAGAAATTGTCACACATATATCCTCCTTTTGAGATCGCTCACATATCCCATATAAGTACGACTAAGCTCAAATCCTACTCACTTCTGACAAAATATTTTCATGAAGAATTACTTTAGGAAGAAGAAAAATTTGAAACTCTCATCCACAAGAATGCATGTCCATAGCTATGTCATATTCTTCGAGTTATTTCTCTTGTGTAAGAAAAAGAGAAAACACTGGATTATCTGTAGGCATGCAAAACCTTTTTATAAAGAGAAAATGAAGGGAGGTTATATGCCTGCTTTCATTTCTGGGCACACAGAGTTTAATATGTTTTGCAGTTTTCCAACCAATTGGGTGTCTCCATATATTTCCAGGAAGGATTGATTTTTACTTCTTGGTAAAGTTTGCTTCTTCTGTTGTCATTATTCCTTTGAAAATTTGTGCAATTGATGTGCTTATCACATGACTTGGAGACCTGTATAGAGACATAAAATAATCAGAAATAAATGAAGAATGCTTTCTGTATCATATTTATCCATGTTCCAAAGCATGGCACAAATGGGAAAATTGAGAAATATTTATACTGAATATAATGTGGGCATATACCTATGATCCAACAGTTCCCACTGAATAAACTACAAATTTACTGTGCAGAGTAAAACATTGGGGTCAGTTTTAAAGAGAAACCAGTGTCTCTTACATATGTATCAAATAGTCCTATCCTGATTGAATTATGAATGAAGTTGCATCTAGAAATAGGGATATTTTCTTACACTTAGTTTCACACACAGTTTTCAAAATGACCTCTGAAAATGCTGTAGTAATTTTCAGTAACAATGTCCTACTAATAAATGATTCCCTGAAAGAAACAATGCATTATTCAAAGATTAAAGGACTTGTGAATCATTATTATATAATATAAAGAAATGCAAGTAAAGGATATCTTACAAAACTCATTATTTCTTCTGGGAGCTAATTGAATTCAATAAAATGTAAAATCATATTTAGATTTCTCTATGTTTAACATAAAAATTGCCCTTTTCTGTGTGCATATATTATGTGGAAGTTTAAAAATATACATAGATAAACTCAAATACTTTATTATGCATTTCCTTTATTTCATAAATGAACAGTCTGGTTTCTTTATATCAGTTTTAGTACACCCTTCCAGTATATTTCATGCCCATACTGTCAAACATATTACATCTACAAATATAGTAGTTTGTGTATGGGTTTATGTGCGTGTATGAGTGTGTGTGTGTGTGTGTGTGTGTGTGTATGTGTGCTTGTGCGTGTGTACACATATCTTTGGGTAAAACTCTGTGTGTGTCCATTCTTTACTTATATACTCAGATGTGCAATCCTATATATACATATATGTATGTATGTATGTATGTATGTATTTGTGTTTGTATGTATGTATATATATATATGTGTGTGTGTGTGTGTGTGTGTGTGCACATATCTTTGTGTAAAACTCTGTGTGTGTCCATTCTTTACTTATATACTCAGATATTCAATCCTATATATACATATATGTATGTATGTGTGTGTGTGTGTGTGTGTGTGTGTGTGTGTGTGTGTATACACACAATGACTTACCAATTGGAATTTGGAATTGAATTTAATCTTCTCGCCTGGAATGAATCCCTTAATAATGTTGATTCCCCTTACCTTTGTAGAGAACATTTGCCTGTACATTTTTATCTATGAGGGAGGACTTTTGCAATTTTCTTCCTTTAGTATACCACAGTGATGTAAATTATGGGTTTTTGATTATTCATATCCCCTCTATAAATGACAGAATTTGGGTATCTATATGAGCCCATGATTACTCTGCAACTCAAATATATGTTCATGTCAACTCAGAAATAGGATTGAGTATGTTAGCCAAAGCGCCAAAAAATTCAACTCATCAATGTACTTGTGTGAGTACCATAATTTGTGCTGGATAAACATTTTGTGGTGCAACTGTAGGGTCATAAGATGAAGAGATCAATAAATAGCCCATTGCCTGTTCTTGCAAGTTTAAACAATAATCTTATTTGTTACCCAGAGAGAACATTGGTGAAACGATACATAGGTTTGTTTTGCAAATGTTAAATATAGAGTCAGAAAAACTCTCTGCTAATGGAAAAATACCTCCATATTCTACGGGATCTCATTAAAGTTCAGGGAATTTTTTAATAATTGTTGTTATATACAGATATCCATCCATACATAACTTTTTTTGAAAAATAAATTAAATGTAATCAATATATAGTGTTAGTTTTGTGAATGTGTGCTTTTAGTGATGACCATTTTCTTCTAGATAACAAAGTGAAGTGCTGTTCCTTATTGAAGTTTATCTCCTGATCTCATATTTTTTAGGTAAGTGAAATACTGTACTAAATTTGGAGGTTCTCTGGCTTTCCAGAAACACAGTAATATATGGATTGTGGTGACATTTTGTTAATCTTTTTAGGTATCTATGGTTCTGAGATTTTATTTGTGCAAATGGTGTATGTTACACAAAAGACATTTTGCAAACAGACATTGTCTTATTCTTCTGGATAGTACTATCTTCTGCTCACATTCGGCAATATTCTCAAAGTCTTTGATTATTGTGTAATTTGTGGACTCCTCACTCAAGTTTAGACAGACTACTATAAATTCTCTGCAGTTTAAACTGTGTAGTATATTTGTCTCCTAGGGCAATAAAATTAATAATTATGATGAAGGTGACAGATAAAGTTTGTCTGAGGGTATAAGGGCAGTGAGAAATTATACTGTTTCAGACAAGTATCAGGTAGAGTTTTTTCTTAACAGTTCATAATATTACCGGACATGTGAAGTAATGCACATTGTAGGTTATAATAGAAATAACACTGCAAACTCCAGTGAAAATTAAGAACAGAGCACCATGACACTGATACAACAAACACAAACAAAAGAATACACAAACACACAAAACAGTAGTTGAGGGAGTGAAAGAAAATGAGATTCATATCACTTAGAGGGTTGTGTTGGAAAGGAACTGAACCAGGAGAAGTATAATAGGAGGAGGGACATAGTGGAACTGAGTAAAATAATTCTTACTTTTAACATGTGTTGTTCCTTTAGTTATAATTGGATAATTGTATTCTATCACTTTTGTGAGCATATGATACTTCAAACATTAATAAATTTTTACACATTAAAGTTAACCAATCATGTGCAATGCAAAATGAGAACCATAGTAAACATCTGAGCCTGGTAATAAAAATCATTTCTTCTTGAAGGAAAATAAGTTAGAGATAATTGGAAAGTATATTCAGTGCAGGAGTGTACTTTGTCAGAAGGTTGGTTCACTTGTCATGTGAAGGTTTAAGGGAATTTTATGTGATTATTATCTTCAGCTACCCATGTGCTGCCCACTGGGGAACAACATAAACAGAGTCACATGTCCTAAAATTTCAGACAAGTATGCAATTTCTAAAGTTGAAACATGAGGATAAATTTACAGTAACGCATCAGGGTTGGGATGTAAGAAATTATTAGAAGTTGCTGGAATTTGATTAACTGGTTGCAGAGGGAAATTAATTTTTTTTCAGAAAGTAATAGCATGAGAGGGTACTTATGCTCCTATAGATCTCTCTGTATCTGTCCACATATAAACAGTGCTAAATCATCTGAGTCTGCATTAAGAATAGACAAAAATAAGTGCCAGTTTATTATTAGTTATAGATACTGAGTAACT
Source organism: Apodemus sylvaticus (assembly GCF_947179515.1). Taxonomy (NCBI): domain Eukaryota; kingdom Metazoa; phylum Chordata; class Mammalia; order Rodentia; family Muridae; genus Apodemus; species Apodemus sylvaticus. The sequence goes on from NC_067472.1 coordinate 149,356,979, forward strand.
CCAATGCATTATTTATAATTGTAGTATTTTTCAAACATTATATGACATGAATATTAAGTTAAAAGTTTACAGAATAATGACATCTTAATAACAATTGTACAAATTCTTAAATACATATGATATATACACAATATGCTTCTCTAAATAAAATGTATCACACACATGAATGCACACACAAAGAAATGATTGTAGTTGATCTAGACTTTGGATATTTCTTTTCTAAAATAAACTCCTCTTCAAATTTAATTACCATTATTATAATTTATCACATAGTATATTATGTGGTAAATACCTTGATGAAACTAGACACAAGTTTGCCTTGTAGATAATTAACATGCATTGTTTGTAAGATGTACTGTGGAAAAATATATGAAATAGTGTGATAAAAATCCCAAATAAACATAGATTCTCAGGACATTGGGACAGGAAGATTATAAAGGTTCAGATCTGGTGTACAGTAGACTGCCCAGAATTATGAGTAGCAGTCCGAAGACACAATGGAGGCTTAATTATAGGTACCATTAGCCAGACACAGGCTCAAAGGGACATGCATTACAGGACCATTTTCTCTGTTTTAAATTAGATCCAGAAACAAAAGAATAACTACCTAATATTTTGGTCTTTCTCCTTCTATTTCATCTTTTTCTTACTGCTAATGCAAGGAAAAGAGAGGAAGAGGAAAAGATGGAGGAGGTTTGATGAAAAACTCTCCATGGTGAAAACAGGATTTTTCCTCTTTGATCATTTTTGAGGTCTCTCTCCTGTTTGGTGTCAACCTTTTTTCTACTTTCCTATGTATACTCAGTCAGTCTGAGCCAAACACATGAAAAAAAATCAATTCACATAAAAAACATTCCCATGTCTAGCTTTCATCTCATACTCAGCTCTTGCTGTACATTGACAACAAGCTATTCATTTGAGAAGGAGGAGTACAGATGAAAAAAAAAACACATCATCATGGTCAGGTAACTTGCTATGATTCTTTACATTCACGCTCTGAACGAAACTGCTTCTTTTTGCTGTGCGAAGTTTAATATTGTGTTTAATATTGGTTGGATATTTGATTCTGGTTATTGCTTCGGTTGTAATATCTATCATTCAGGGCAAGGTCTTGAAGTTGTTTCATGTGCAAGGATGGTGTATTATGTCAACCTTCAGTACCTGACAGAGACAGGAGACCTGCTGCTCCTTAATATTATTTTGAGGATTATATATGTGTAGAATTTTTATATCAGAAAAGCAGTTCTCACATGGCACCATAAGACCATCTGGAACATTCTGTGACAGTCCCTTATATAGTGTGACAATATATTCTGAGAATACTAAAACCCAAACATTGCAATTCTCCCTTGTTAACATCAAAGGTCTCAGATACTTTACACTGCATTTTAATCCAAATTCTAATTACTTTTGTATTATTGGTAATAAACAAAGTTCTTGTTTATACATACATAACTAATTTTTAAGGACAGTCAAAGCTAAGAGTTTGCAACTATTCTAATGAAAAAGGTTACTATATACATTTTTTGTTTTCCTTTTTTTTTTTAAGGAAGGAAGGGTTTATTTCAGCTTGTACTTTAGAAGGATATAGTCGGTCATAGCAGGGAATTCATGGCTACAAAAGCATATCATGGCTGGTCATATCATGTCCACAGTTAGCAAGCAGATACGAAATGAATGATAGAGCTCGGCTCACTTTCTTTTTTTTTTTCTTTTAATTTTTTTTATTCGATATAATTTATTTACATTTCAAATGATTTCCCCTTTTCTAGCCCCCCACTCCCCGAAAGTCCCTCAAGCCCCCTTCTCTCCCCCTGCCCTCCCACCCACCCCTTCCCACTTCCCCGTTCTGGTTTTGCCGAATACTGCTTCACTGAGTCTTTCCAGAACCAGGGGCCACTCCTCCTTTCTTCTTGTACCTCATTTGATGTGTGGATTATGTTTTGGGTATTCCAGTTTTCTAGGTTAATAACCACTTATTAGTGAGTGCATACCATGATTCACCTTTTGAGTCTGGGTTACCTCACTTAGTATGATGTTTGCTAGCTCCATCCATTTGCCTAAGAATTTCATGAATTCATTGTTTCTAATGGCTGAATAGTACTCCATTGTGTAGATATACCACATTTTTTGCATCCACTCTTCTGTTGAGGGATACCTGGGTTCTTTCCAGCATCTGGCAATTATAAATAGGGCTGCTATGAACATAGTAGAGCATGTATCCTTATTACATGCTGGGGAATCCTCTGGGTATATGCCCAGGAGTGGTATAGCAGGATCTTCTGGAAGAGAGGTGCCCAGTTTTCGGAGGAACCGCCAGACTGATTTCCAGAGTGGTTGTATCAATTTGCAACCCCACCAGCAGTGGAGGAGTGTTCCTCTTTCTCCACACCCTCTCCAACACCTGCTGTCTCCTGAATTTTTAATCTTAGCCATTCTGACTGGTGTAAGATGAAATCTTAGGGTTGTTTTGATTTGCATTTCCCTAATGACTAATGAAGTTGAGCATTTTTTAAGATGCTTCTCTGCCATCCGAAGTTCTTCAGGTGAGAATTCTTTGTTTAATTCTGTACCCCATTCAAATCTTAACATACTAATATTTTCAGGTACCACCCAGTTCCCATAATTCATAGTATTTATGTTAGTTTAGCTGTATTGCTTTGTCTTAATCACTATTTAGTATCACTGAACATTTTTTCACTTGTGTTTATTAGATATTGTCCTATAACTCTCGTGTATTCTGGATACATTTTATATATCTCAAGCTTCTGTTCTTGTGCATTATGGAGGAGCCTCAGTTGCATTTAATTTTATCTAAATTTTGATTTTGTGACAATTATTTGTTGCTAATATGTTGACTCTATCATGCAGTATCATTCCTCGATTATATTTAATGTTGATATCTCATTAGATTTGAACTTATTAAAATATGTTTAGAGCAGAAAGTGTTCTTTTAAAAGTCTTTAACAAACTTATAACTATTATCTGGAAAACTGTATGGTTAAATATAGGGTTGAGGTTCAATAATTTATCTTATTACTCTGTTTATCAAGTGTATTCTTTTTGCTTCTAGGTATCTAGCATAATGATAAACATTGAGGATTTTTAAGATTTTGGATCTAATTATAGAGAAATGAATGTTCATCTGAATGAGTAAGCAGGCAATTTTAGTTGAAAATAGATAATTACAATATTTATTAGAATTTTGGAAGCATTGCTGGATATTGCACAAGTGATGCCTAACAAGTTTACTGGGAAAGAGTACAATAATCTTTGTCTGTTATTGGAGAAAGTCAGAAACAAAAATGCAGATAATTGTTGAGGCACTTATGTTTTAAAGTTTGAACTGCTATGATAGTACTTTATTTCCTTTGTAGTAGTATTCTTCTAAGACTCCTTAGCTGAAGGATTCTAAAGGACAACAAATCTTTTATCAAATTTATTGGCTACATATCTGGACTTAATGTATAATAAGCTCCTGTTTCTAAGGGTTCTGATATTTTTGAATGAGGATGTTGGATAAATAAAAAATATAGGACTAGTCAAAATATACCCTCATTGGGAGATAGCTCATATATCCTCTATAGATACCACTAAGAGACCACTAAGCTCAAATCCTAGTTACTTTGGGATATTATATGTTTCATAGAAGTACCAGTTGACAAGAATTTCACATCAATTTCAATCACGACATGAGTGTTTTACATAGAAATAAAGTTCTTATTGGATTAAATGTCCATTTGTGTGCATGTAAGAATTGATGCTTATTTTTATGAGTCATTTATGAAAAGAGTTGTGAAAGATTAATGCACCGTCTCTAATGAAGAAGCCTCTGATGTAGATCAGTTAAATGTAGTACCTGGGAAAATCCTCTAAGTTCATGCTTACTCTCATTACCTATAACTGTATTCAATGTCTATCCACTTAAGTGTCCATAAGTTTTATCATTTGCTTCACCTTTGCTTTGTACTAAAAAAAAAAAAATCTAACAGATTTTCAATAAGGATTTTCCAGTGACAATGCTATGAACCATGTGCTTCAGTCTTCAGTAAACCATTGTAGTGTGAAAATCATGGGTTATTTATTAAAAACTAGCTAATGTTCAGAGAATTTTGAGAAAAGAGTTTCTCACCAATAGCCATCAAAAGTACAAAGATTTTGATTGAGGGTGATGTTGAATACAATTTTTCTTTTCTCGTCCTTGGCTTTGTCATGAGTTTTATGTATGGCTTTCATATCATTGAGTAGTCTTTAAATCCCAAATTAAATAAGCATTAATACACTTCCAAAAATTTAAACAAATAGAAAATTAAAGAAACACCAAAAAATAGATTATAAATTTTCCTGACATGTGAAGTAATGTGGGTTTACTTTATTGATCAAAATTTCTCTCACATTGTGTGGAAAATTAGATATTACACAGCAAATATGGAATGAAAATTAAGATTGGAGTACCATACAATAAATACAAAAACCCAAAACAACCTAATAAACACACCCAAAAATATTACAAAAACAATTAAAAAATAGTTGAAGGAATGGAAGAAAATGAAGGACATACTACAAAGAGGGTTGTGTTAGGACGACCTGAACCATGAGAGACACATTAGGATAAGGAACATTTTAGGTGGGAGTAAATTCTTCCTACTTTTAATATGTGTTTTTCTTTTAGTAATAATTGAATTTTTGTATTCTATCCTTACTATTTGGGATCATATGTTATTTTACACTACAAAAAATTTCACAAATTAACATTAACAAACCATATGCAATGCAACATGAAATCCATGGTATACATGGTATACTTGTTAATACAAATCACTGCTTTTCAAAGGAAAGTAAGTTAGGGATAATTAGAAAGTACATTCAGTGCAGAAGTGTACTTTGCCAGTGGGTTCGTTCACATCTTACTTTGAGTGTTTAAAAGAGCCTTAGGCGCATCTTTTTTTTTTTCAGCTATACATACGCTATTCATAGGGAAACAGCATAAGCATAGTCATATCTTCTAAAATTTTAGTAAAGTATACAAATTCTGAAGTTGAAATATGTGTATAATTTTACAGGAAGGCATCAGAGTTAGAATGGAAGAAACTTGTAACAGTTGTAGGTATTTGATGATCTGACTGCAGAGGGAAAGTAATATTTTCAGGGAAGATTAGCATCAGAGTATACTCATGATTCTGTAGATATATGCATCTGAGCACATATCAACAGTCCTAAATGAGCTGAGTGCATATTATAAAGATATAAAATTAAATGGGAGTGGATTATTAATTATAGATATAGTGTTTAACCCTAATTTATTATTTGTAATGGTAATATATTTAACATACATGACTTATGATATTAAATTCATTATTTACAAAATAATGACATCTGAATATCAATTCTATGTTCTCAAGTAGACACCATACACATATACAATGTGCTTATCTGCATAAAACTATCATACAAAAATATGCACACACAAAGAAATGATTGTAGATTGCCTATACTTTGGATATTGCTTTTGTAAAATAAATTCCTCTCCATTTTTGCCTACCATTATTATAATTTAACACCTGGTATATTGTGTAGTAAATAGCTTGATGAACCTGAACACATGTATGCCTTTCAGATAATTGAAGTGCATTGTATGTAAGTTGTAATGTGCATGAAATAATGTGAGGTATTTTCATATAAACAAAGCTTCTCAGTATATTCATTCAGGCCAGTTACTAAGGTTCAGCTCTGGAGTGCATTTGACAGTCCATGATTGCAAACAGCAGTCCCTAGACACAAAAGGAGGCTTAATTATAGGTACCATTAGCTAGACATTGACTCAGAGGCACAAGCATTACTGAGCCATTTTCTCTGTTTTTAATTAGAGCCAGAAACTGAAGAATAACTAAATATTATGTTGGTCTTTCTCCTTCTATTTCACCTTTTTTTAAATATCTAATGTAACACGAAGGAAGGGGGGGGGTAAAGATTGATGTGGTTTCCTGGAAAAAAATTCCTTGGTAACAACAGGCTTTTGCCTTTTTAAAAAAAAAAATCATTTTTGAGATATCTCTCCTAATTGGTCCCAAACCTTTTCTCTATTTTTGTATGAATATTGAGCCAGTCAGAGTCAACCACAGCTAGAGAAAATTATTCACATAAAATTTTTTCAATAAAGCTACTGTCTTAGCTTGTACCAGGCTCTTGCCTTAGATTGACAACAAGCTGCTATTTCAAGGAGTACGGATGAAAATGAAAAGAAATCCTCTTCATGGTCAGATAGTGACTAGGATTCTTCACATTCCTGCTCACAATGGATCTGCTTCTGTTTATTGTGGAAGGTATTTTTTATTGCTTCTGGTCATTGCTTCAGTTGTAAAATCAGTTATTCGGGACCCCACCATGGAGTTCTGTTTCATTTTCAAGGATATTGTATTATATCAGCCTTCAGTATCTGACAGAAAGAGGAGACTTGTTGCCCATTAATATGCTTTAGGAGAGCAGATCTGTAATGGATTTTTATATCAGGACAGCAGTTCTCAGTGGGCACCATGAGATTTTCTGGAACATTCTCTGACATTTGCTTACACAGTATACTACTACACTCTGAGAATACTAAAGCCCTAACACTGAAAGTCTCATTTGTTATCATCTTACTGCCATAAAAGAGCTCAGATAAGTTACATTACATTTCAATCTGAATTCTAGCATCAGGTTTACTTTCTTAATGTTGGTAAAAAACAAAGTTCAATGTTCATACTCACATATCTGCATATTTCATTCTTTTTTAAATCTATTTGTTTTTTCTATATAAGTATACTGTAGCTATTTTCAGACACACCAGAAGAGGGTATCAGATACCATTACAGATAGTTGTTGGGAATTGTACTCAGGACTGTCAAAGCAAAGAGTTTGCAGATACGCCAATGAAAAGGTTAATATACAAAAATAAAAAAAATCCAAATATTGTTTTGTTTTTAAGTTTGAATCTTAATATACTAGGCATTACATCTGCCATCCAATTTCAGTGAGTATAGTATGAATTTTAAATTATTTATATTGCTTTGTTTTAATCAGTCTTCAGTATCTCTGATCACTTTTTTTCAATTGTGTTTGTTAGATATCATCCAATGTCTGTTTGGTGTTCTGTTGTAATTTTATAAAATTCAAGTTTCTATTCTTGTGCATAATATAGATCCATCAGTTACATTCAATTTTATCTAAATATTGATAGGTAGAAGAATAAATTCATGCTAATATGTGGAATCTATCATCCTATATCATGCCTGGGTTATATTTAATGTTGGTATGTCCTTAGTTGTGTGCTTGTTAGAATTTGTTTAGAGCAGAAAGTGTTCTTTTCAAAGTATTTACCAAGTTTATAATTGTTATTGATTCTAAACTTAGTTATACAAAATATAGTTAACTAGAATGTTGTGGTTCAATTATTTGCCTTATTGCTCTGTCGATCAAGTGTTTTCTTTTGCTTGTAGTTATCTAGCCTAACCATAAATTTTGAGGATTTATCAGATTTTGTGTCTAATTTAATAGAAATGAATATTCATCTGAATGACCAAGCAGGGAATTTTAGTTAAAAATGTTTAAAGTCAGAGGTTTATTAGGATTTTTGTAAACTTTATTGTGTATTCAACAAGTGATGCCTAACAAGTTGATTAGGAAAGATTTCAATAGCCTTTGACTCTTATGGGACAAAGTACAGGCATATAAATGCGGATAACTGTTGAGATACTTAGGTTTAAAATTGTGAATTTTTATGATTATACTGTGTTGCCTTCATAGTAGAATTCTTCTCAGATTACTTGGAGGAGGTATTATAAATAAAAAATCTGTTACCATATGTATTATTTCCATAGTTTGAGTGAATGAAAAAGACTGTCCTGTTTCTCAGTGTTCTGTTATTTTGGAGGAGTGGCTTGGTTATATAAATATAGGACTAGTCAAACTATATGTTCATTGTGAGATCTCTCATATATCTCTATAGGTACCACTCAGAGACCACTAAGATCAAATCCTAGTCACTTTGGGATCTTGCATGATTCACTGAAAGTAAAAATAAATAAATAAATAAAAATGCTTTGTAACTTTTACCAAGTAAACTCACCAGATGCTAGTGGTTATCCTTCAAAGCTCTTTTTCTTTCTTTCTTTCTTTCTTTCTTTCTTTCTTTCTTTCTTTCTTTCTTTCTTTCTTTCTTTCTTTCTTTCTTTCTTTCTTTCTTTCTTTCTTCTTTCTTTCTTTCTTCTTTCTTTCTTTTTCTTTCTTTCCATTTTTTATTCATTCATATTTCAAATGTTATCACCTTTCCCAGTTTCACCTCCACAAAGTCCCAATTTCATCCCCCTCAACCTGCCTTTTGAAGGTGGTTCCACATCTGCCCACTTTCTCCCATCTCAGTACCTCGGTATACCTCTATTGTGGGTCACTGAGCCCTTATCAGACTGACACACTCTACTCTCAGTGATGCCCTAATGGCAACCCTTAGCTACATAACCAGCAGAATCCATGATTTACCACATGTGTACTCTTTCGTTGTTGGTTTAATCCCTGGGAGCTTTGCACGGTCTGGTTATTTGATAGTGTTTTTCCTCCTATGGAGGAATCCACTTGATTGCAAACCACTTGAACTCCTTCAGTCCCAACAATAACATCTCCATTATCCCTACACTCTCGTTAACCCTACACTTCTTGCTATCTCTATCAGTCCAATTTTTTGTTGTATGCATCTTCATAGATAAGTGAGGGATATACATTGATTTCACTTCTATTTAGTGGGAATTAGTTTTTTAATTACTTCTTTGTTTTTGAGATTACAGTACAATTTTATTTCTCCTTTCTCTCTCCTACTCTTCAATATAATATTCTTTGCACATTTTCATATAGATTGCTAATTGTCATTTAATTATTATTACATAGATATATCGGAACACATGTACACGTTTACTCTTAAAATAAATAAATACATTCTGTTTAGATTGTATAATGTCTTGGTTGTATGTTTTTATGGATGATAATTTTGTTTTTGATAAAAAGAATTGGTTGTTTTTTTGAGACTAATATATATATATATATATATATATATATATATATATATATATATATATATATATATTAAGATTTATTTTACACTGTAGCTGCCCTCAGACAGTCTAGAAGAGGGAGTCAGACCTTGTTATGGATGGTTGTGAGCCACCATGTGGTTGCTGGGATTTGAACTCTAGGCCTTCAGAAGAGCAGTCAGTGCTCTTAACCGCTGAGCCATCTCTCCAGCCCTGACTACTATATATCTTTCTGTCACTATATTAAGTGCTTATAAGATTTTGAATCAATTTTGTTTGTGTAATAACTGGCATTTCTAAAAGACATAATCTTACAGCAAATAGCTTTATATCATAGATTTTACCATATTTCTTCTCCCTCATCCAAAATGGCCACTGGTAATTAGTTTCAGGAGATGTTTCATCAAAAAAATTGCTGACTGTGTTCCACTCTGTGTTGTGATTTGTTTTGGATTTCTTCCTTTATTTGTTAGGTGATCTAAGGGAATTTAAGAAGCATTTTTTAGTACAAATGTTGAATATTCATTTGAAGAGTTTGTGGTTATCTTTAAAATCATGTTCATTTTTAAAGGTATTTTTAGATAGAATTTTGATATTCTGATGGTATTTTCACTGTTTTCTTAATCTGTATGTACTACCATTTACATTTCTAAATAAAATCCCCTTTCTTTATTTATTCCATTATATCACTTGACACATAGAATGCTCCATCCTAGTATTATTTCTATTCTTTACTCATGCAATTTTCCATTTTAAATCGTATTCTTCCTGCAATTACACGTGTTTACATGCCCTAATGTAAAGGATTGAAACCTTGAGTCTCTAATGAGACAATACATGTAATGTCCTCAGTATCACACCATTAATAAAAACCAATTTCTTTTTTTATTCGATCTATTTTTTATTTACATTTCAAATGATTTCCCTCTTTCCTGGTTCCCCACTCCCCGAAAGTCCCATAAGCCCTCTATCCTCCTCCTGTTTCCCCATCCACCCCTTCCCACTTCCCGGTTCTGGAATTGCCCTATACTACTACACTGAGTCTTTCGATAACCAGGGCCCTCCTCTGTTCTTAGACATCATTTGATATGTGGATTATGTCTTGGGCATTCCAAGGTTCTAGGCTAATATACACTTATCAATGAGTGCATACCATGATTGATCTTTTGAGGCTGAGTTACCTCACTTAGTATGATGTTCTCCACATCCATCCATTTGTCTAAGAATTCCGTGAATTCATTGATTCTAATGGTTGAATAGTACTCCATTGTTTATATATACCATATTTTTTGTATCCATTCCACTATTGAGGGATATCTGGGTTCTTTGCCGCATCTGGCTATTACAAATAGGGCTGCTATGAACATAATGAAGCATGTATCCTTATTACATGCTGGGGAATCCTCTGGGTATATGCCCAGGTGTGGTATAGCAGGGTCCTCCAGAAGTGGCGTGCCCAGTTTCCTGAGGAACCACCAGACAGATTTCCAGAGTGGTTGTACTAATTTTCAACCCCACCAGCAGTGGAGAAGTGTTCCTCTTTCTCCACATCCTCACCAACACCTGCTGTCTCCTGACTTTTTAATCTTAGCCATTCTGACTGGTGTGAGGTGAAATCTCAGGGTTGTTTTGATTTGCATTTCCCTAATGACTAATGATGTTGAACATTTTTTAAGATGCTTCTCAGGCATCTGAAGTTCTTCAGGTGAATTTTCTTTGTTTAGCTCTGTACCCCAATTTTATTAGGGTTATTTGGTTTTCTAGGCTCTAACTTCTTGAGTTATTTGTATATATTGGATATTAGCCCTCTGTCAGATGTAGGGCTGATGAAGATCTTTTCCCAATTTGTTGGTTGCCGATTTGTCCTTTTGATGGCGTCCTTTGCTAACAATTATTAAAAGTAAATAGATGGAGGACTGTGGTGGCACACAACTTTAATCCCAGCATTTGGGAGGCAGAGGCATGCATATTTCTGAGTTCAAGGCCAGCCTGGTCTATAGAGTGAAATCCAGGACAGCCAAAGCTACACAGAGAAACCCTGTCTTGAAAAAGAAAAAGTAAATACATTTTGGTTTACAGTGATGTTGTATACAAATTTTCTTTTTTAAAATTAGTTACATTTTTATTTACATTTCAAATGTTATCCCATATCCAGGCTCCCCCAGCCTGAAAATGCCATAATCCAACTCCCCTTCCTCTGTTCAACAATCATCCCTCTCCCACTTCCCTGTCCTGGTATTCTTCTACACAGTGATATCGAGCCTTTCCAGGACCAAGGGCCTCTCCTTGCTTTGGTGTCTAACAAGGCAATCCTCTGCTGCATATGTGTCTGGAGCCATGGTTAACTCCATGTGTACACTTTGGTTGATGATTTTATCCTGGGAGCTCTGGCAAAACTGGGTGTATCAAATTACTGTTCCTCCTATGATGCTGCAAACCCTTCATCTCCTTGCTTCCTCCGTTGGGGACCCCATGCTCAGTTCAATGGCTGGCTAAGAGTATCCCTTCTGTATTTGTAATGCATTTAGCAAAGCCTTCCAGGTGGCAGTTCTCTCCAGTTAAGGTCAGAAAGCACATGTGGGCATCAATAACAATGTCTGTGTGTTGTAACTCTATATGTGATAGATCACTAGGTGGTATTGTCTCTGGATGTTCTTTGTCTCAGACTCTCTTCAACAATTTGTCTCTGTATCTCCTTCTGTGGGTATTCTCTTCCCCATCTAAAAAAGGATCAAAATATCCATACTTAGTTCTTCTTCCTTCTTGGACATCATTTGACATGTGAAATGTGTCTCAGTTATTCTAAGTTTCTGGGCTAATAAACACTTAACAGTGAATGCATACCATATGTGTTCTTTTGTGATTGGGTTACCTCATTCAGGATGATATTTTCCAGTTCCATCCCTTTGCCTAAGAATTTCATGATTTCATTTTAATAGCTGAGTAGTATTCCATGTGTAAATATGCCACATTTTCTTTACCCATTCCTCCACTGGTGGATATCTGGGTTCTTTTCAGCTTCTGGTTATTATAGATAGAGCTGCTATGAACATAGTAGAGCATGTGTCCTTATTTCATGCTGGGGAATTCTCTAGATATATGCCCAAGAGTGGTATAACAGGTTACTCTGGTAGTATTATGACAATTTTTCTGAGAAACCACTAAGATGATTTCCAGAGTATTTGTACCAGCTTGCAATCCCACCAGCAGTGGAGGAATGTTCTTCTTTCTCTACAACCTGGCCATCACGTGCTGTCTCCTGAGTTTTTGATCATATCCATTCTGACTGGTGTGAGGTGAAATCTCAGGGATGGTTTGATTTGCATTTCCCTGATGACTAAGGATTGTGAACATTTCTTTAGATGCCCCTCAGCCATTCAATATTCCTTAGGTGAAAATTCTTTGTTTAGCTCTCTACTCCATGCTTTAATAGGGTTATTCTGTTCTCTGGAGTCTAACTTCTTGAGTTGTTTGCATATATTGCAAATTAGCATTCTGTCAGATGTAGGGTTGGTAAATATATTTTCCCAATTTGTTGGTTGTCATTTTGTCCTATTGTCAGTGTGCTTTGCCTTACAGAAACTTTGTAATTTCATGAGATCCCATTTGTCAATTCTTGATTTTAGAGCATAAGCTATTGGTATTCATTCAGGAAATTTTCCCCTGTGCCCATATCCTCAAGGCACTTCCCCAGTCACTTTTCTATTATTTTCAGTGTGTCTAGTTTTATGTGGAAGCCTTTAATCCACTTGGATTTGAGCTTAGTACAGGGAGATAAGAATGTATCAATTTGCATTCCTCTGCATGCATCCAGTTGAGCCAGTACCATTTGTCCAAAAGGCTATCTTTTTTTTTTCACTGTTTTAGCTCCTTTGTCAAAGATCATTGAACATTGATCATTGTCAATTGAACGTTGGTGAGAAGGTTCATTTCTGGGTCTTCAATTCTATTCCATTGTTCTATCTGCCTGTCACTGTACCAATACCATAGAGATTTTAACGTTATTGATCTGTAGTACTACTTGAGGTCTGGGAAACTCATTCCCACAGAAGTTGGTTTACTGTTGGGATTAGTTTTAACTATCTTTGTTTTTTGTTATTCCAGATGATAATGAGACTTTCTCTTTCTAACTCTATGAAGAATTTTGTTTGGATTTCAATGGGAATTGCACTGAATATGTATATTGCTTTTGGCAAGATGGCCATTTTTACTATATAATCCTGCCAGTCTATGAGCATGGAAGATGTTTCCATTGTTCTGAGTTCTTCTTTGATTTCTTTCTTCAGAGAGTTGAAGCTCTTGTCCTACAGATCTTTCCCTTGTTTGGTAAATGTCACATCAAGATACTTTATATTGTTTATGACTATTGCAAAGGCTGTCATTTCCATAATTTCTTTCCCAGCCTGTTTATCCTTTGAGTATATGAATGCTACTTATTTCTTTGAGTTAAGTTTTTATTTGGCCACTTTGCTGAAGTTTTTTGTCAGCTGTAGGAGTTCTCTGGTTGAGATTTTTGGGTTGCTTAAGTATACTATCCTATCATCGGAAAATAGTGATAATTTCATTTCTTCCTTTCCATTTTTTATCCTTTTGGCTTCCTTTTGTTTTCTAATTACTCTAGCTAGTTCAAGTATGATATTGACTAGATGGGAAGAGAGATAGCGCAGCATTGTCTAGTCTGTGATTTTAGTAGGATTGTTTCAAGTTTCTCTCTATTTAGTTTGATATTGGCTACTGGTGGGCTGTATATTGCTTTCAATATGTTTAGGTATGACCCTTGAATTCCTGATCTGTCCAAGACTTTTAACATGAAAGAATGCTGAATTTTGTGAAATGTTTTTTCAGCATCTACTGGATTGACCATGTGGTTTTTTTCTTTAAATTTGTTTATGTAGAGTATTACATTGATGAATTTCCATATATTGAACCATCTCTACATCCCAGGGATGAAGCCTACTTGATCCTGGTGAATGATGGTTTTAGTGTGTTCTTAGATTTGGTTGGTAATAGTCTTATTAAGTATTTTTGCATCAATAATAATAAAGCATATTGGTCTACATTTCTCATTCTTTGTTGGTTCTTTGTGTGGTTTTGTTGTCAGCATAATTGTGGTTTCAAACAACAAGTTGTATAGTGTTTCTTCTTTTTCTATTGTGTGGAATTGTTTGAAGATTATTGGTGTTAGGTCTTCTTTGAAAGTCTGATAGAATTCTGCACATAAACTATAAGGATTTGTAATTTTTTATGTTTGGGAAACTTTCAATGAATGCTTCTATTACCTTAGGAGTTTGGGGACTGTTTAGGTGATCTATCTGATCCTGATTTAACTTTGGTATTTGGTACCTGTCTAGGAAATTGTCCATTTAATACAGATTTTCCATATGTGTTGAGTACTGGCTTTTGTAGTTGAATCTGATGATTTCTTTTGAATTTCCTGTTTCTGTTGTTGTATCTCCCATTTCATTTCTGATTTTGTTAATTTGGATACTATCTATATGCCCTCTTGATAGTCTGTATAAGGGTTTATCTATTTTGTTGATTTTTACAATGGACCAGCTCCTGGTATTGTTGATTCTTTGTCTGGTACATTTTTTGTTTCTACATGGTTGATTTCACCCCTGAGTTTGATGATTTCCTGCCTTCTACTCCTCTTGGGTGTATTAGCTTCTTTCTGCTCTGGAGCCTTCAGATATGCTATTAAGCTGCTAGTGTATGCTCTCTCCAGTTTCTTTTTGAAGGCACTTGGAGATCTTTGTTTTCCTCTTAGTATTATTTACATCTTGTCCCATAAATTTGGGTATGCTGTACCTTCAATTTCATTAAATTATAAAAAGTCTTTGATTTCTTTCCTCATTTTGTCCTTGACCAAGATATCATTGAGTGGAGCACTGCTCAGCTTCCATGTGAATGTGGGCTTTTTGTTGATTTTACTGCTATTGAAGACCACCTTTACTCCAAAGTGATCTGCTAGGAGGCGTGGGATTAGTTCAATCTTATATCTGTTGAGGTATGTTTTGTGACCAATTATATGGTCAGTTTTGGAGCATGAGGTGTTGAGAAGAAGGTATATTCTTTTGATTTAGGATGATTTTATATATAAATATTAAATATATATATATTAACATTTAAATCAATATATATTAATATTTAAATATATATTATATATAATAAATATTTAAAATATATATTTATATATCAGGGCTGCATCCCTGTGATGAAGCCTACTTGATTCTGGTGAATGATGGTTTTAGTGTGTTCTTGTGGTTGTATTTGGATATGTAGCTCTTTGGCCCAAATCAATTCTGGGTGCAGGCAATGATTGGAAGACTGTCCCAAAGATTGTCCCAGACTGCTCCTAGGCTCTTTTGTCCTTAGGATTTCCTGCTGTTTCTACTGAGCAACAGGTGCTGTCTGGCCTCTTTGCATTCCTGAATGATTAGTTACCTCTCTGTTCCATTTGGATATGATGCATGGTGGCAGAGTGTGGTCCCAAGCTAGAGACAGAAACTGGAGGGTTTCTGCAAGAGGGTTCTGGGCATGATCCTCTGAGAGATGGTAGTGGTTCTACCTGTAGGGACAGGTCACTCTATACTCCTGTGTGGTTAAGCTATCTCCCTGCATCAATTGCATATGGATTGCTGTGGGAGAGGAAGGACCCAAGCCAGAGATAGAAACTGGAGGGCTTCCACCAGAGGGTTCTGGGCTAGATCCTCTGAGTGGCAGGGGTGTTTCTACCTGTGCAGGCAGGCCTTTCCACATTCCACTTCCTGTGCCACTTGTGTGTGGCACACCTGTTTTTGGCTTTATCAAGTGTGTTATATATTGTTTTCATATTATTACACAAGTTTTAAATCCTGAATTAAAAGACATTGGTTACTGTCAAAAAAGAAAACAAAACAATACAAAACTCAAAAATCTGTTCATAACAATACCTGACATGTGAAGCAATGCAGGTTTCATTTATTGGTCTAAATTTCTTTCACATTGTATATTATAATAGAGATTAAACAGCAGATGTGTATTGAAAGTCAAGATCAGAACACCATAACACAAACACAAAAATCAAAACACACAAACACAAAACAAAAAAATACACAAACATTCAAAATAAAAGTTCAAGTAGTGGAAGAAAATGAGAGACATACCACAAACATGCTTCTGTTAGAAAGATCATGAATCATTAGAACTAATATAGGGTAAGGAACATTGCAGAAGGTAATAAATTATTCTTACTTTTAGCATGTGATATTTTGTTAGTAATAATTAATCATATTTTGTATTTATATTTGGGAGCATATGTTACTTCACACTACAATACATTTTCACTAATTAACATTAACAATAGGAACTGCAACATGATAACCATGGTGCATATTTGAACCTGTAAATACAAATTACTGCTTCTAAAATGGAAGTAAGTTAAGGATTTTGGAAAGCATATTCTGTGCAGGAGGGTACTTCTTCAGAAGGATGGTTCACTTGAGACATGGAAGGTATAAGGAAGTCTTAGGTGCTTCTTTTCTTCAACTACCCATGTGCTTCTCACTGGGCAACAGCATAAAAACATTATTATATCTCCTAAAATTTCAGTCAATAATTCAAATTGTAGGCTTGAATTATGAGAATAACTTTACAGGAAAGCATCAAAGTTTGGATGGAAGAAAGTTGCATTAGTTGTTGTCATTTGATGAAATCGTGATAACGGGAAATTAATATTGTTCAGTGAAGTTTAGTATCAGAGAGTACTAATTATTTTCTAGACCTCTCTGTATCTGAGCACATATAAAAAGTGCTAAATTAGCTGTGCATATATTAAAAATTATAAAATTAAGTGGCAATGGATAATTAGTTATAGATATTGTGGATAACCATAATGAATTATATATAATGGTTCTATTTTAACACATTATATAACTTATAAATATTAAGTTAAGTGTTTACAAAACAATGACATTTTAATATCAATTCTGAGTTTTCAAATATACACCATACACATATAGTCAATGTACTTCCCTTCATAAAAATAGCTCACAAATGCATGCATACATAAAATTGCAGAATATCTAGAATATGGATATTTATTTTCTAAAATAATCTTTTTTATTTGTTTACCATTATTTCACACAGTTAATTATGTGGGAAATATCTTGACAAAACTAGACACAAGTATGCCTTGTAGGTAATTGAAGTATTTGTTTCTCAGAGGTACTGTGCATAAATATATGAAATAATGTGATATATTTCCAAATAAACATAGTGTCTCAGATTATTGGGACAGAAGTCAGCTCTGGAGTGCATTTGACAGCCTGTGATTACAAGCAGCAGTCCCTAGACAAAAGTGAAGGCTTTATTATTGGTAACTTTAGCCAGACACAGGCTCAAAGGCACAAGCATTACTGGACAATTTTGTCTGTTTTTAATTAGAGCCAGAAACCTAAGAATACCTACATAATATTTTGGTATTTCTCCTACTTAATCTTTTTTTTTTTTTTTTATTTCTGCTGCAACAGGCAGGGAGTGGGAAGAAAAGATGGAGGATCTTTGCCGGGAAAAATCTCCATGGTAACAACAGGCTTTTGCCTTTGTTATAATTTTTGAAACCTCTCTCCTGATTGGTCCCAAACCTTTTCTCTGTTTTCCTACCTAAACTCAGTCAGTTTGAGTCAACCACAGCTAAATAAATTTTTTTCACATAAAAAAAATCCAGTAATGCTCCTGTTTGATGTATAGCTCTAAGCTTGTCCCAGGATCTTGCGGTAGAATGACAACAAGCTGCTCTTTCAAGAAGGAGGAGTGCAGATAAAAAATGAAAAGTAAACGTCATCATGGTCAGGCAGTTTGCTGTGATTCTTCACAATCCTGCTCTGAATGACATTGCTGCTTTTTGCAGTACACAGTCTTTTTTATTGTTTCTGAGCATTGCTTCAGCTTTAAGATCTGTCATTCATTATTCAGACTTAGAGATCTGTTTCATCTTCAAGGATGCTGTATAAATTCATCATTCCGTATATGACAGAAACAGGAAACCTTTCACTCCTTAAGCTTTTGTGGATCAGATCGGTAAAAGATTTTAATATCAGGACAGCAGTTTCTTTTTTAATATTTTTATTTTCTATATTCTTTGTTTACATTCCAAATGATTCCCCCATTCCTTGATCCCTCCTCCCCATATGTCTCATAAACCTTCTTCTCTCCATCCATTCTCCAATCACCTCCGTCCTTTTTCTCTGTCCTTATATTCCCCTCCAATGCTAGATCAATCCTTTCCAGGATCAGGACCCACTCCACACTTCTTCATGGGAGTCATTTGTTATAAGATTTGTGCCTTGGGTATTCAGGGCTTCTGGGCTAATTAAAATCCACTTATCAGAGATTGCATTCCATGTATATTATTTTGTGATTGCGTTACATCACTTAGGATGATATTTTCCAGATCAAATAATTTGCCTAAAAAGTTTTGGAATTCATTGTTTCTAATTGCTGAGTAGTATTCCATTGTGTAAATATAACACTTTTTCTGTATCCATTCCTCCTTTGAGGGGCATCTGGGTTCTTTCCAGCTTCTGGCTATTATAAATAAGGCTGCTATGAACATAATGGAGCATGTGTCTTTATTGCATGCCGGGGAATACTTTGGGTATATGCCCAGGAGAGGTATAGCACGGTCTTCCGGAAGTCTCATGTCCAGTTTTCTGAGGAACCGCCAGACTGATTTCCAAAGTGTTTGTACCATCTTATAGCCCCACCAGCAATGGAGGAGTGTTCCTCTTTCTCCGCATCCTCGCCAACACCTGCTGTCTCCTGAGGTTTTGATCTTAGCCATTCTGACTGGTGTAAGTTGAAATCTCAGGGTTGTTTTGATTTGCATTTCCCTAATGACTAATGATGTTGAGCACTTCTTAAAGTGCCTCTTGGCCATCTGAATTTCTTCAGGTGAAAATTCTTTGTTTAGATCTGTACCCCATTTTTAATAGGGTTATTTGGTTCCCTGGCATCTAACTTCTTGAGTTCTTTGTATATACTGAATATTTCCCCTCTATCAGATGTAGGGTTGGTAAATATCCTTTTCCAATTTGATGGTTACTGTTTTGTCCTTTTAACAGTGTCCTTTGCCTTACAGAAACTTTGTAATTTTATGAAGTTCCATTTGTCAATTCTTGATCTTAGAGCATAAGCTATTGGTGATCTGTTGAGGAACTTTTCCCCTGTGCCCATGTCCTCAAGGGTCTTCCCCAGTTACTTTTCTATTAGTTTCAGTGTGTCTGGTTTTACATGGAGTTCCTTGATCCACGTGGAG
Source organism: Apodemus sylvaticus (assembly GCF_947179515.1). Lineage (NCBI taxonomy): Eukaryota > Metazoa > Chordata > Mammalia > Rodentia > Muridae > Apodemus > Apodemus sylvaticus. The sequence continues at coordinate 149,376,335 of NC_067472.1, forward strand.
TGAAGTTAAGTACATGGAGATAAGAATGGATCAATTTGCATTCTTCTGCATGCTGACCTCTAATTGAAACAGCACCATTTGTTGAAAAGGCTATCTTTATTCCACTGGATGTTTTCGGTTACTTTGTCGAAGATTAAGTGACCACAGGTGTGTGGATTCATTTCTGGATCTTTAATTCTATTCTATTGGTCCGCGTGTCTGTCACTGTGCCAATACCATGCGGTTTTTAACACTATTGCTCTGTAGTATTGCTTGAAGTCAGGGATACTGATTCCCCCAGAATTTCTTTTGTTGTTGAGAATAGTTTTAGCTATCCTGGATTTTTTTGTGATTCCAGATGAATTTGAGAATTGCTTTTTCTAACTTTGTGAAGAACTGTGTTGGGATTTTGATGGAGATTGTGTTGAATATGTAGATTGCTTTTGGCAAGATGGCCATTTTAACTATATTAATCCTGCCGATCCAAGAGCATGGCAGTTTTTTCCATTTTCTGATGTCTTCTTCGATTTCCTTCTTCAGAGACCTGAAGTTCTTGTCATATAGATCTTTCACTTGTTTGGTTAGAGTCACACCGAGATACTTTATATTGTTTGTGGCTATTGTGAAGGATGTCATTTCCCTAACATCTTTCTCAGCCTACTTATCCTTTGAGTATAGGAAGGTAACTGATTTTCTTGAGTTGATTTTTTAACCAGCCACTTTGCTGAAGTTGTTTACCAGCTGTAGGAGTTCTCTAGTGGAGGTTTTCGGGTCACTTAATTAGACTATCATGTCATCTGCAAATAGTGATAATTTGACTTCTTCCTTTCCAATTTCTATCCCCTTGACCTCCTTATGTTGTCTAATTGCTCTAGCTAGAACTTCAAGTACTATATTGAAAAGATATGAAGAGAGAGGACAGCCTTGTCTAGTCCCTGATTTTAGTGGGGTTGCTTCAAGTTTCTCTCCATTTAGTTTGATGTTAGCTACCTGTTTGCTGTATATTGCTTTAACGATGGTTAGGTATGGGCCTTGAATTCCTGCTCTTTCCAAGACTGTTAGCATGAAAGGATGCTGAATTTTGTCAAATGTGTTTTCTGCATCTAATGAGATGACCATATGGTTTTTTCTTTGAGTTTGTTTATGTAGTGGATAGCATTGATGGATTTCCTTATATTGATACATCCCTGCATCGCTGGGATGAAGCCTACTTGATCATGGTGGATGATCGTTTTGATAGGTTCTTGGATTCGGTTGGCAAGCATTTTATTAAGTATTTTTGCATCAATATTCATAAGGGAAATTGGCCTGAAGTGCTTTTCCTTGTTGGATCTTTGTGTGGTTTTGGTATCAGCATAATTTTGGCTTCATTGAATGAGTTGGGGAGAGTTCCTTCTATTTCTATTTTGTGGAATAGTTTGAAGAGTATTGGTGTTAGGTCTTCTATGAAGGTCTGATAGAATTCTGCACTGAAGCCATCTGCTCCCATGCTTTTTTTGGTTGGGAGACTTTCTATGACCCTTTTTATTTCTTCAGGTGTTATGGGAGTGTTTAAATGATCTATTTGACCCTGATTTAGTTTTGGTGTCAGATATCTGTCTAGGAAACTGTTCATTTCCTCCAGATTTCCCATTTGGGTTGAGTATAGGCTTTTGTAGTAGGATCTAATGATTTGTTTGAATTTCCTCAGTTTCTGTTGTTATATCTCCATTTTTATTTCTAAGTTTGTTAATCTGTATACTGTCTCTGTGCCCTTTTATTAGTCTGACTAAGGGTTTAATCTCTCTTGTTGATTTTCTCAAAGAACCAGCTCCCGGTTTTTGTTGATTCTTTGTATGGTTCTCTTTGTTTCTACTTGATTGATTTCGGCCCTGAGTTTGATGATTCCTGCCTTCTACTCCTCTTGGGTGAAATAGCTTTTTTTGTTCCAGGGCTTTCAGGTGTGTCATTAAGATGTTAGTGTATGCTCTCTCCATTTTTTGGAGACACTCAGGGCTATGAGTTTCCTCTTAGCATTGCTTCCCTTGTGTCTCATAGATTTGGGTATGTTGTGTCTTCATTTTCATTAAGTTCTAAAAAGTCTTTAATTTCTTTCCTTATTTCTTCCTTGACCAAGGTATCATTGAGTAGAATATTGTTCAGTTTCCACGTGTATGTGGGTTTTCTGTTGTTTTTGTTGCTATTGAAGACCACTTTTACTCCATAGTGATCTGATAGGAGGCATGGGATTAGTTCGATCTTCTTATATTTGTTGAGGACTGTCTTGTGACCAATTATATGGTCGATTTTGGAGAAGGTACCATGAGGTGCTGAGAAAAAGGTATATTCTTTTTCTTTAGCTTAGAATGTTTTATATATATATATATATATATATATATATATATATATACATATATATATATATATATATATATATATATATATATATATATATATATATATATATTAAATCTAATTGGTCAAAGCTTCAATTAGTTTCACTGTGTCCCTGTTCAGTTTCTGTTTTCCTGATCGGTCCATTGAGGAAAGTGCAGTGTTGAAGTTGCCCACAATTATTGTGTTAATTGCAATGTGTGCTTTGAACTTTAGTAAAGTTTCTTTTATGAGTGAGGGTGCCCTTGCATTTGGAGCAAAAGTGTTCAGGATTGAGAGTTCTTCTTGTTGTATTTTTCCTTTGACCAGCAAGAATTCTCTGACATTATCTTACCAAGAATACCAACACTATGAGAGTACTAAAACCAAAATGCAGCAATTCTCTTTTGATATAATCTTGATAGCATAAAAATCTCAGATGCTTTACATTACATTTCAATCAAAATTCACTCATCAGCTTTACGTTCTTATTGCTGGCGACAAATCGTTCTGTTCTTATTTTCAAATGTGAATACTTTATTCTTTAGGAAAAGTCAAAGCAAAGGTGTTAAATATATTCCAAAGAAAAGGTTTTGATACAAATACTTCCTGTCTTTTGGATTTTTTGCCTTGAATCTTAAAAAACTAAGATTTCAAACTACCACACATTTTCAATGAGTCAGTGTATATGTTAGATTACTTGGATTGCTTTGTCTTAATCACAACTCAGTATCATTAATTATTTATTTCATTTGTGTTTATTTGATAACACCACGTGGACCTTTTAAATTCTATGGTAATTTTACAGAATTCAGTTTCTCCTCTTGTACACAACCCAGTAGCCTCAGTTGCATTTAATTTTATCTAAATATTGATATAGAGAAGAATCATTTGATTTTAATAGGTTGAATCTATCAATTCACACCTTTAAAAGCATATAATTGCTGGCACCATACAGTTTTACATTGTGAATTGCTATGATAGTAATATGCTACCTTCACTGTATGATTCTATTCAGATTATTTGGAGGAAACATCCTAAATAAAAAGTCTGTTATCAAAATTATTGTTTACATATCTAGACTGAATGAAAAGGAAGGTCCTGTTTCTCAGTGTTCTGAAATATTTGGATGAGGTGATTTGATATATAAATATAGGAATACTAAAAAATATACTTTCATTGGGAGATGGCTCATATATCTATAAGTGCCAATAAGAGACAGCTAAGCTCAAAGCCTTCTTATTTTGGAATCTTGCTTGTTTCGTAGTTAGACATTCCAGTTGATGTTTATGTGACATCAAATTCAATCTAGGTATGTGTGCTTTACTTAGAAATACAGTTCTTATTGGATTAAATGTCCATTTTGAGGAGGTAAGAATATCTATTTTTATGGGTCAGTTATACCAATTCTTGCAAAAAATGAGGTCATAGTATCCACTGAAGAAACACTGGATAATGATTTGTAAAATGTAGCAACTAGCAAAAAAACTAGCATATTGTTTTTTTCTCATCACCTATTGCTATATTCAATGTCTATTAATTCAGATGTCCTTTTCTTTCTGTTGATTTTATTAGCTATTCTGTTTATATTTAACATTCAAATGTTATCCACATTGTTTGTTTCCACTCCAAAATCCCCCTCTGCCATACCCCCTCCCCCCGCACTGCTCATGAACCTACCCACTCTCAATTCCCTGTACTGGCATTCCCCTACACTGGGACATTGAGGTTTCACAGGACCAAGGGCCTGTCCTCTCATTGATGTACAAGAAGGTTATGCATGTTGATTTTGCTACATAAGCAGTTTGTAGTTTGATTTGGGGGGTCAGTTTTTCCAGGGCCCTTTGTCTTCAAGAAAAAGAGAAAATACAAGAGTACCTGTAGACAGAATATTCTTATAAAGAGATAATAAAGGGGAAGTTATATTTTTGTTTTCATTTCCAAGCACACAAAATTTAATTATTGATGCAGTTTGCCAAGCAAAGGGGGGATCCAAATATTTCCACAGGGTTTCATTTAACTTCTTTTTAAATATTGGTTCTTCTGTCATCATTATTTTTTTGAACATGTGTTCAACTCAGTTGCTGATCTCATGACTTGGTGACTATTAAAGTATCCTAAAGGAATCAGAGAGGACTGAAGAGTTCATCCTGTGTCATCTTTATCTCTGTTCCAAGGCATGGCCCAAAGGGAAAAAAGTTAAGTAATAATATTGGGGTCTAACTTCTTGAGTTCTTTGTGTATATTGAATATTCGCCCTCTATCAGATGTAGGATTGGTGAAGATCTTTTTCCAATTTGTTGGTTGCCATTGTGTCCTTTTGACAGTGACCTTTGCATTACAGAAACTTTGTAATTTTATGAGATCCCATTTGTCAATTCTTGATGTTAGAGCATAAGCTATTGGTATTCTGTTCAGGAAATTTTCCCCTGTGCCTATGTCGTCAAGGGTTTTCCCCAGTTTCTGTTCTATTAGTTTCAGGGTGTCTGGTTTTATGTGGAGGTCCTTGATCCACTTGAAGTTGAGCTTAGTACAAGGAGATAAGAATGGATCAATTCGCATTTTCCTGCATGCTGACCTACAATTGAAACACCATTTGAACAGCACCATTTGTTGAAAAGGCTGTCTTTTTTCCACTGGATGTTTTCTGCTCCTTTGTTGAAGATCAAGTGACCATAGGTGTGTGGATTCATTTCTGGGTCTTCAATTCTAATCCATTCGTCCACTTGCCTGTCCCTGTGCCAATACCATGCAGTTTTTAACACTATTGCTCTGTAGTATTGCTTGAGGTCTGGGATACTCATTCCCCCAGAAGTTCTTTTACTGTTGAGAATAGTTATAGCTACACTGTTTTTTTTTGTTATACCAGATAAATTTGAGAATTGCTTTTCCTAACTCTGTGAAGAACTGAGTTGGGATTTTGATGGGGATTGCATTGAATCTGTACATTGCTTTTGGCAAGATGGCTATTTTAACTATATTAATACTGCCAATCCATGGGCATGGATTGAAGAATTAGGAATATTTCCTTCCACTTCAGTTTCACACAGATTTGTCAAAACGCCCTCTAAAGATAGTGCATTAGTTTTTTCAGTGACAATGTCCTACTACTACATGATATGAAGAAACAAACAATATACCAGTCAAAAATTAAAGACCTTGTAACTATTTTAATAAAATATAAAGAAATTCTAGAAAGGAATAGCTTACACCACTCATTTTGTCTTCTTTGTGCTAAATCAATTCACTAAAATGTTAAATATAATTAAGTGCACTCTATGTTTTACATAAGAATTGCATTTTTGTGCATATATTTTATGTGGGAATATAAAATACACATAAACACAAGTAATTTTATTATGAATTTCCTTTATTTCATAAATGAACATCCTCTTGTCTTTATTTCAATTCTAGTATATCCTTCCAGTTCATCCCATTCCCTTCCATATACTGTAAAATTCATCATCGGTACAAATTGTTTGTGTTTGTGTTTAGGTGTGTTTATATGCATGTGTATTCTCTCTCTCTCTCTCTCTCCCTCTCTCTTTCTCTCTTTCTCTCTCTCTCTGTTTTTGTGTTTGTGTTTGTGTGTGTCCATTTTATATAGTGATTCACACAGATAAGTAATCTTAAGAGTTTTCTTTTAAATTTCTTTATGGGATATTTTATGTAACTACATTTCAAATATTAGTCCCTTTCCAGATTTCTGCTCTGGAATGCCCCTCTTTCATTCAGGATCATCCTCTTTCTATGAGGACAATCACCCTCCCACCAACCCAATCTCAAATCACCTCCCCAGCATTTCCCTACCCTGGAAAACAAAGCCTTTAAGAACCAAGGACTCCTCATCATATCAGTGCCAGAGAATGCCATACTGTGCTACACATGTGGCTGTAGCCATGGTTCCCTCGATGTGTATAGTCTTTGGTTGGTGGTATAGTCACTGGTAATTCTGGCAGTCTGCTTGGTTTTATTGTTGTTTCTCTGATTAGTTTGCAAAACCCTGTATCTCTTTCAGTCATTTCTCATACTTTGGAGACTCCATACTAAGTAAAATGGTTGGCTGATAGCTTCTGCCTCTGTATTTGACAAGGTATGGCAAAGCCTCTCAGTAGAGAGCTATGACAGGGTGCTGTCAGAAACACTTCTTGGCATCTGCAATAGTGTGTGAGTTTGGTGTCTATATATAGGATAGATCCCTCGGTGCAGCAATCCCTGCATGGCCTTTCCTTCAATCATTTCTCCACCGTCTGTTTCTGTATTTCCTCATTTGAGTATTTTGCTCCCCATTCTAAAAAGACCCAAGCAATCATATTTTGGTCTTCCTTCTTGAGCTTAAAATGGGCTGTGTTTAGTAACTCGGGTATTTTGAAGTTTGGGGCTAATATCCACTTATTAATGAGTGCATGCCATGTGTGTTCTATTGTGACTAACGTGCATCACTCAGGATATATTCTATACATTTCCATAAGTATTTCACGAAGACATTGTTTCTAATAGCTGATTGGTAATCCATTGTGTAAATGTACCACATTTTATGTACCTATTCCTCTGTTGAAAGCCTTCTGGATTTTTTTCAATCTCTAGCTATTATAAATAAGGATGCTATGAAGACATTGGAGCATGTGTCCTTGTTATATGTTGGGGTGTTTTGGGGGGTATATGTCCAGTAGTAGTATAGCTTAGACTTCAGGTAGAACTATTTCCAATTTTCTGAGGATATGCCAGACTGATTCCCAGGAATGGTTCCATCCTCTACTCACACCAACAATGGAGGAGCTTTTCTGTTTCTCCACCTCCTCCCCAGCATGTGCTGTCACCCAAATTTCTGATCTTAGCCATTCTGACTGATGTGAGAAGGAATCTCAAGGTTTTTTTGATTTCCATTTCCCTGATGACTAAGGATGTTGAACAAAGCCTTAGTTGTTCCTTGTCCATTTTATATCCCTTATTTGAGAATACATTGTTCAGCTCTGTAGCCTGTGTTTTAATTCGCTTATTTGATTCCCTGGAGTCTAAATTCTTGAGTTCTATGTATATATTGTATACTAGCCTTCCTTCTAATGAAAGATTGGTGAAGATCTTTTTCCAATCTGTTGGTTGCCATTCTGCTCTTTTGACAGTGTCCTTCTTCTTAAAAATTTTGTATTTTTTCAAGTCCCATTTGTCTATTGTTAATCTTATATCAAAAGCAAAGGGTCTTCTCTTCAGGAAATTTTCCCTGTGCCCATGTTTTCTAGCCTTTTCCACCAATTTCTCTTCTATTCTTTTCCGATTACCTGTCTTCAAGTTGAGGCTCTTATTCTACTTCAGCTTGAGATTTTTACAAGGACATAAGAATTGATTGACTTGCATTGTTCTACATGTTGACGTCTAGTTAAACCAGCACCAATTATTGAAAATGATGCTGTAAAATTAATAATTCATCTGAAAGTGTCATTTATAGTTTTTTGGAGGGTATAAGGACAGTTAGAAATTATACTGTTTTCGAGAGTTAACGGTTAGATATATGCTTTCCTTTCTATGGTTAACATGTTGAGGTACAATAGAATGTACCATTTTAAATTTAGACAACCCACAAAGTGTAATTAAAGATATGTGGAAATTATGATCACAAAGTAGATAAGAGAATGTAGAATACTTTCAAACTAAATATATATATATATATATATATATATATATAATTATATGAAATTATATATATATATATACATATACATATATATATATGAAAAAAGGTGCTGAGTAGCTTCAAAATGCAATTAACATCTCAGTGATATTTATATAAAAATACAGCTCACTGAGGTCTTGATATCACAGCTTCTCTTTGAGTATATTTTACATGTACTCATAGGTTTATTTTAATAATTTCATGAAGTATATTTTGATCATATAATCTTGCCTATCCAAATCCACCCACTTCTTTCTTCCTATCTAATATTGATGTTCATGTGGCTGCTCTCTCAAAATTTCAAAGAAATGTGATTTTTAAATACATAAAATGGAATTTATTGCATGTTGGATAACTATTTCTCAAAATGGATCCTGACCAGAAACATGGGTAATATCCTCAGTGTCACTCCATTAAATCAAACCAATTTATCAACTACAGCTATCAAAAGTAAATAGATTTTGGTTCACAATAATGTTGCATGCATTTTTTTACTGTTATTTGGCATTATCAAGAGTGTTATGTATGGCTTTCATAATGTAAAGCAATTTTTAAATCCTAAATTAAAAACACATTGGTAACCAGCTTGCACTCCCACCAGCAGTGGAGGAGTATTACTCTTTCTCCACATCCTGCTTTCTCCTGAGTTTTTATTCTTATTCATTCTGACTGATGTGGAGTGAAATCTCAGGGTTGTTTTTATTTGCATTTCCCTAATGATTAATGATGTTGAACATTTCTTTTTTTTTATTCGATATAATTTATTTACATTTCAAATGATTTCCCCTTTTCTAGCCCCCCACTACCCGAAAGTCCCGTAAGCCCCCTTCTCTTCCCCTGTCCTCCCACCCACCCCTTCCCTCTTCCCCATTCTGGTTTTGCCGAATACTGCTTCACTGAGTCTTTCCAGAACCAGGGGCCACTCCTCCTTTCTTCTTGTACCTCATTTGATGTGTGGATTATGTTTTGGGTATTCCAGTTTTCTAGGTTAATATCCACTTATTAGTGAGTGCATACCATGATTCACCTTTTGAGTCTGGGTTACCTCACTTAGTATGATGTTCTCTAGCTCCATCCATTTGCCTAAGAATTTCATGAATTCATTGTTTCTAATGGCTGAATAGTACTCCATTGTGTAGATATACCACATTTTTTGCATCCACTCTTCTGTTGAGGGATACCTGGGGGGTACTTTCCAGCATCTGGCAAATATAAATAGGGCTGCTATGAACATAGTAGAGCATGTATCCTTATTACATGCTGGGGAATCCTCTGGGTATATGCCCAGGAGTGGTATAGCAGGATCTTCTGGAAGTGAGGTGCCCAGTTTTCGGAGGAACCACCAGATTGATTTCCAGAGTGGTTGTACCAATTTGCAACCCCACCAGCAGTGGAGGAGAGTTCCTCTTTCTCCACACCCTCTCCAACACCTGCTGTCTCCTGAATTTTTAATCTTAGCCATTCTGACTAGTGTAAGATGAAATCTCAGGGTTGTTTTGATTTGCATTTCCCTAATGACTAATGAAGTTGAGCATTTTTTAAGATGCTTCTCTGCCATCTGAAGTTCTTCAGGTGAGAATTCTTTGTTTAACTCTGTACCCCATTTTTTAATAGGGTCGTTCGGTTTTCTGGAGTCTAACTTCTTGAGTTCTTTATATATATTGGATATTAGCCCTCTATTTGATGTAGGATTGGTGAAGATCTTTTCCCAATTTGTTGGTTGCCGATTTGTCCTCTTGATGGTGTCCTTTGCCTTACAGAAACTTTGTAATTTTATGAGGTCCCATTTGTCAATTCTTCCTCTTAGAGCATACACTATTGGTGTTCTGTTCAGAAATTTTCTCCCTGTACCGATGTCCTCAAGGGTCTTCCCCAGTTTCTTTTCTATTAGCTTCAGAGTGTCTGGCTTTATGTGAAGGTCCTTGATCCATTTGGAGTTGAGCTTAGTACAAGGAGACAAGGATGGATCAATTCGCATTCTTCTGCATGCTGACCTCCATTTGAGCCAGCACCATTTGTTGAAAAGGATATCTTTTTTCCATTGGATGTTTTCGGCCTCTTTGTCGAGGATCAAGTCGCCATAGGTGTGTGGGTTCATTTCTGGATCTTCAATCCTGTTCCATTGATCCTCCTGCCTGTCACTGTACCAATACCATGCAGTTTTTAACACTATTGCTCTGTAGTATTGCTTGAGATCAGGGATACTGATTCCCCCAGATTTTCTTTTGTTGCTGAGAATAGTTTTAGCTATCCTGGGTTTTTTGTTGTTCCAGATGAATTTGATAATTGCTCTTTCTAACTCTGTGAAGAATTGAGTTGGGATTTTGATGGGTATTGCAATAAATCTGTATATTGCTTTTGGCAAAATGGCCATTTTAACTATATTGATTCTACCAATCCATGAGCATGGGAGGTTTTCCCATTTTTGGAGGTCTTCTTCCATTTCCTTCTTCAGAGTCTTGAAGTTCTTGTCATACAGATCTTTCACATGTTTGGTAAGACTCACCCCAAGATACTTTATACTGTTTGTGGCTATTGTGAAGGGGATCATTTCCCTAATTTCTTTCTCAGCCTGCTTATCCTTTGAGTGTAGGAAGGCCACTGATTTGCTTGTGTTGATTTTATAACCTGCCACTTTGCTGAAGTTGTTTATCAGCTGTCGGTGCTCTCTAGTGGAGTTTTTTGGGTCACTTAGGTAGACTATCATGTCGTCTGCAAATAATGATAGTTTGACTTCTTCCTTTCCAATTTGTATCCCTTTGACCTCCTTATGTTGTCGAATTGCCCGAGCTAGTACCTCAAGTACAATATTGAAAAGATAAGGAGAAAGGGGGCAGCCTTACCTGGTCCCTGATTTCAGTGGGATTGCTTCAAGTTTCTCTCCATTTAGTTTGATGCTGACTACCGGTTTGCTGTATATTGCTTTTACTATGTTTGGGTATGGGCATTGAATTCCTGTTCTCTCCAAGACTTTAAGCATGAAAGGATGCTGAATTTTTTCAAATGCTTTTTCAGCATCCAATGAAATGACCATGTGGTTTTGTTCTTTGAGTTTGTTTATGTAGTGGATTGCATTGATGGATTTCTGTATATTGAAAGAAACCTGCATTCCCGGGATAAAGCCTACTTGATCATGCTGGATGATCGTTTTGATGTGTTCTTGGATTCGGTTGGCAAGAATTTTATTGAGTATTTTTGCATCAATGTTCATAAGGGAAATTGGTCTGAAGTTCTCTTTCTTTGTTGGATCTTTGTGTGGCTTTGGTATTAGCGTAATTGTGGCTTTGTAGAAGGAATTGGGTAGTGTTCCTTCTGTTTCTATTTTGTGGAATAGTTTGAAGAGTATTGGTGTTAACTCTTCTTTGAAGGTCTGATAGAATTCTGCACTGAAACCATCTGGTCCTGTGCTTTTTTTGGTTGGAAGACTTTCTATGACTCCTTCTATTTCTATAGGCGTTATGGGACTGTTTAGATGGTCTAGTTGGTCCTGATTTAATTTTGGTATTTGGTATCTGTCAAGGAAATTGTCCATTTCCTCCAGATTCTCCAGTTGTGTTGAGTATAGTCTCTTGTAGTAGGATGTGATGATTTTTTGGATTTCCTCAGTTTCCGTTGTTATATCTCCATTTTCATTTCTAAGTTTGTTAATTTGGATACTTTCTCTGTGCCCTTTGGTCAGTCTGGCTAAGGGTTTATCTATCTTGTTGATTTTCTCAAAGAACCAGCTCCTGGTTTTGTTGATTTTTTGTATGGTTCTCTTTGTTTCTACTTGATTGATTTTGGCCCTGAGTTTGATGATTTCCTGCCTTCTACTCCTCCTGGGTGAAATAGCTTCTTTTTGTTCCCGGGCTTTCAGGTGTGTCATTAAGCTGGTAATGTATGCTCTCTCCATTTTCTTTTTTGGAGGCTCTCAGGGCTATGAGTTTTCCTCTTAGCACTGCTTTCATTGTGTCCCATAGATTTGGGTATGTTGTGTTTTCATTTTCATTGTGTTCTAAAAAGTCTTTAATTTCTTTCTTTATTTCTTCCTTGACCAAGGTATCATTGAGTAGAATATTGTTCAGTATCCACGTGTATGTGGGTTTTCTGTTGTTTTTGTTGCTATTGAAGACCACTTTTTCTCCATAGTGATCAGATAGGAGGCATGGGATTAGTTCTATCTTCTTATATTTGTTGAGGTCTGTCTTGTGACCAATTATATGGTCGATCTTGGAGAAGGTACCATGAGGTGCTGAGAAAAAGTTATATTCTTTTGTTTTAGGAGAGAATGTTATATATATATATATATATATATATATATATATATATATATATATATATATATATATATATATATATGTATGTTAAATCTAATTGGTCCAAAGCTTCAATTAGTTTGTGTCCCTGTTTAGTTCCTGTTTTCCTGATCGGTCCATTGAGGAAAGTGCAGTGTTTAAGTCACCCACAATTATTGTGTTAGGTGCAATGTGTGCTTTGAGATTTAATAAAGTTTCTTTTACGAAAGACGGTGCACTTGCATTTGGAGCATAGATGTTCAGGATTGAGAGTTCTTCTTGTTGTATTTTTCCTTTGACGAGCAAGAAGTGTCCCTCAGAGTCTCTTTTGATGACTTTGGGTTGAAAGTCAATTTTACCTGATATTAAAATGGCTACTCCAGCTTGTTTCCTGAGACCATTTGCTTGTAAAATTGTCTTCCAGCCTTTTACTCTAAGGTAGTGTTTGTCTTTGACCCTGAGGTGTGTTTCCTGTATGCAGCAAAATGTAGAGTCCTGTTTACGTATCCTGTCAGTTAGTCTGTGTCTTTTTATTGGGGCATTAATTCCATTGATGTTAAGAGATATTAAGGAATAGTGATTGTTAGTTCCTATCATTTTTGACGTTATTTTTTAAATTTGATTGCTTAACTTCTTTTGGGTTTGATGAAAGGTTACTATCTTGCTTTTTCCAGGGTGAAGCTTCCCTCCTTGTATTGGTGTTGTCCTCCTATTATCCTTTTTAGGGCTGGGTTTGTGGATAGATATTGGGTAAACTTGGTTTTGTCATGAAATATCTTAGTTTCTCCATCTATGGTGATTGAGAGTTTTGCTGGATATAGTAGTTTTGGTTGGCATTTGTGTTCTCTTCGAGTCTGCATGAGATCTGCCCAGGACCTTCTAGCCTTCATAGTCTCAGGTGAAAAGTCTGCTGTGATTCTGATAGGTCTTCCTTTATATGTTACTTGGCCTTTTTCTCTTACTGCCTTTAATATTCTTTCTTTGTTTAGAACATTTGGTGTTTTGATTATTATGTGACGGGAAGTATTTCTGTTCTGGTCCAGTCTGTTTGGAGTTCTGTAGGCTCCTTGTATATTCATGGGCATCTCTCTCTTTAGATTAGGGAAGTTTTCTTCCATAATTTTATTGAAGATATTTGCTGGCCCTTTAAGTTGTAAATCTTCACTCTCATCTATGCCTATAATCCTTAGGTTTGGTCTTCTCATTGTGTCGTGGATTTCCTGGATTTTTTGGGTTACAAGCTTTTTGCATTTTGCATTTTCTTTAACTGTTGAGTCCATGTTTTCTATGAAATCTTCAGCATCTGAGATTCTTTCTTCTATCTCTTATATTCTGTTGTTGATATTTGCATCTCTGTCCCCTGATTTCTTCCCAAGGCTTTCTATCTCCAAAGTTGTCTCCCTTTGAGTATTCTTAGTTGTTTCTACTTCTGATTTTAGATCCTGGATGATTTTTCTTAGCTCCTTCACTTGCTTGTTTGTGCTTTCCTGTAGTTCTTTAAGAGATTTTTGTGTTTCCTCTTTCATGACCTCAGCCTGTTGACCAAAGTTCTCCTGTATTTCTTTAAGTGTTTTTTGCGTTTCCTCATTGTTGGCTTTAGTATTCTCCTGGATTTCTTTCAATGATTTTTTTGTTTCCCTTGCAAGGGCTTCTAACTTTTGATCCATTTTCTCCTGAATTTCTTTAAGTATGTCCTTCATGTGTTCCTGTACCAGCATCATGACCAGTGATTTTAAATCCAAATCTTGTTTTACTGGTGTGATGGGGTATCCAGGACATGTTGTAGAGGAGAATTGGGTTCAGATGTTGCCATATTGCCTTGATTTCTGTTAGTGACGTTCCTGCGCTTGCCTTTTGCCATCTAGTTCTCACTGGTGTTAGTTTGTCTTGTCAGTGCTGGACTCACCAGTGCAAGCTGCCCCTTTCCAGTTGGCCTCTGGTGCACAGCTTACCTCCTGCACTGCCTGTAGACAGGGTGCTGCTGCCCAGGCTGTTCAGATCCCAAAGCAGGCACCCGAAGGCTCCTGCTGGGGCCTGCTGGATTCACTGGAGCACACCGACTTCTCCCAGCTGGCTGTCCAGAAGCCCTTTTAGCCTCTTGCAGGACCTGGAGATGTGGTGCCGCCACCCAGGCTGATCTGGATCCAGAAGCGGAGAGAGTTGAGCTGAGGGCTCCCGCCTGAGGCCTTGCCCCAGATTGTGTTTGTGATTGTGTTTGGGAGGCCAAGGTCTGAGCAAAGTTCCCCTAGGGCTATGACTGGTAATTGTGTCTTCCTAGGCGACCAGGATGTCGGGCGTGTGCGCTCACGCTCCCCGAAAGCTCCAGGAGAGTCTGCTGTGCTAACAACCTCCTGGGCGGGTTGACACACAGATGGCCCACCAAGCCGCCCAGTTCTTGGGGTCAGTCCTGGGCTTTTTGGGGCCTAGACCCCCGTTTTGTTAGCCTCAGGCTATGCCTGTTATGGCTCTGCTCGCCAGAGCTCTCTGTCGTCCTGTAGGCAAAATGGCGGTGTGTGCGCAGGCCAGGGCAAAAAACCTCCTGGCTGAGTTGGCACCCCTATGGCCCCCCGAACAGCCCAGGGCCTGGGTGTAGGCCAACACCCATCGGGCTCAGACCCCCATGGTGTTGGCCTCGGATTATGTTTGTGTACCTCAGTCTGTCAGATCTCTGGAGTCCAAAACCAAGATGGAGGTGAGCCTCTCCTGACTGGCAGGAGGCCAAGTTCTGAAGTGGCTTCCCTGCAGCGAAAGGTGCCGCAAAACTGCAGCTGCTTGCAGCCCGGCTGGTCAGCAAAGGTCAGTGTTCGTGGGCGCAGGGCCTAACTGGACCCTGTGTCGCCTTGGTTCCACTGCTGATGGCCCTTCAGCTGGACCAGCCACTGCTGCACTGCCTCCGCCGCTGCCACTGCCGCCGCAAATGTTGAACATTTCTTAAGGTGCTGCTGAGCCATTTGAAATTCTTCAGATGAAAATTCTTTGTTTAACTCTGAACCCCATTTTTAATAGGGTTATTTGGCTCTCTGGAGTCTACCTTCTTGAGTTCTTTGTATATATTGGATATTAGCCCTCTGTAGGATGTAGGGTTGCTGAGGATCTTTTCCCAGTTTGCTGGTTTCCGTTTTGTCCTTTTGACAGTGTCCTTTGTCTTACAGAAGCTTTGTAATTTTATGAGGTCCCATTTGTCAATTCTTGATCTTAGAGTATAAGCTATTGGTGTTCTGTTCAGGAATTTTTCCCCTGTGTCCATGCCCTCAAGGGTCTTCCCCAGTTTCCTTTCTATTAGTTTCAGTGTGTGATGTTTTATGTGGTGGTCCTTGATCCACTTGGAGTTGAGCTTAGTACAAGGAGATAAGAATGGATCAATTTGCATTCTTCTGTATGCTGACCTCAAGTTGAACCAGCACCATTTGTTGAAAAGGCTATCTTTTTTTCCACTGGATGGTTTTTGCTCCTTTGTCAAAGATCAAGTGACCATAGGTATGTGGGTTCATTTCTGGGTCTTCAATTCTATTCCATTGATCTACTTGCCTGTTACTGTAAAAATACCATGCATTTTTTAACACTATTGCTATGTAGTACTGCTTGAGGTCAAGAATACTGATTCCCCCAGAAGTTCCTATGCTGTTGAGAAGAGTTTTAGCTTTCCTGGGATTTTTGTTATTCCAGATGAATTTGAGAATTGCTCTGTCTAACTCTATAAAGAACTGAACTCGGATTTTGATGGGGATTGCCTTGGATTTGTATATTGCTTTTGGCTACATGGCCACTTTTACTATATTAATCCTGCCAATCCAAAAGCTTGGAAGATTTTTATATTATCTGATTGCAAGCTGGTACGACCACTCTGGAAATCAGTCTGGCCGTTCCTCAGAAAACTGGTCATGACACTTCCCGAGGACCCTGTTATACCATTCCTGGGCATATACCCAGACGATTCCCTGGCATGCAATAAGGACACATGCTCCACTATGTTCATAGCAGCCTTATTTATAATAGCCAGAAGCTGGAAAGAACCCAGATGTCCCTCAATGGAGGAATGAACACAGAACATGTGGTATATTTATACAATGGAATAATACTCAGGAATTAAAAACAATGAATTCATGAAATTTTTAGGAAAATGGTTGGAACTTGAAAATATCATACTATGTGACATAACCCATTCACGAAAGAATACATATGGAATGCAGTCACTGATAAGTGGATATTAAATGGCCCAGAAACTTTGAATACTCAAGACACAATTAACATATCAAATGTCTCCCAAGAATAAATAAGGAGAGGTCCCTGGTCTTGGAATGTCTTGATCCAGCATTGTAGGGGAGTAACAGGATAGAGAAATGGGAGGGGGTGATTGGGGAATGGGTGAAAGAAAGAGGGCTTATGAGACTTATGGGAAGGGGCATACCTGTAACGTGGAAAGCATTTGGTATGTAAACAAAGAATATTAAAAAAATGCAAAAAATTAAAAAAATAGACATTGGTTACTCTCAAAAAAATAAGAGAAAGTAAAAACCAAAATGAACAGGAAACCAAATGGAGGAAAAAAAAAACAAAACAAAAAATCCATACATAACTTTACCTAAAATGTGAAGTAATATAGGTTTCATTTATTGGTCTAATTTTTTCTCACACTGTGTGTTATAATAGACATTACACAGCAGATATGAAGTAAAAATGAAGATCAGAGAACCATTCCCCAAATACAAAAAGAAAAAAAAAACACAAAACAAACAGAAAAATATACAGTCAAAACAGAAGTTCAAGTAATGGTAGAAAATGAGGGACATCCCACGAAAATGATGTGTTGGAAAGGTCCTGAATCATCAGAACCACAATAGGATCAGGAACATTGTAGAAGGGAGTAAATTGTTCTTATATTTATGTATTTATTTATTCATGCATTTATTTATTTATTTATGTGTTTGTTTATATGTTTAATGTATATAAGTAAACTATAGGTAACTTCAGACACACTAGAAGAAGTCAACAGATCCCATTACAGATGGTTGTGAATCATCATGTGGTTGCTGGGAATTGAACTCAGGATCTCTGGAGTAAGAGCGGGCCTTTAGAGTAGTCAGGGCTGTAAACTACTGAGCCAAATCTCCAGCACTTGGTCTTACTTTTAACATGTATTATTTCTTCGTATTTGATTACCTGTATTCTAGCCTTACTATCTGGGAGTTTATGTTACTTCAAGCTATAATAAATTTTTACACATTAACATTAACAAATCATAGGCAATACAACATGAATATCATGGTATGCATTTGAACCTGTTAATACAAATTAGTGCTTCTCAAAAGAAATTAAGTCAGGGATAATTGGCAAGTTTATTTAGTACAGAAGTATACTTTATAAGGATGTTGTTTCACTTGTGAAATGGAAGGAAAAGGAAAATTGATGTTTCTTTTCTTCACCTATATGTGTGATGCTCACAGGGGAACAGCCTAAACATACTCAATGTCCTAATACTCCAGTCATGCATGCAAATTCTATAGTTGAATCCTGAGGATAACTTTGCAGGATAGCATCAGGGTTGGGATGGAAGAAAGTTGTAGTATTTGATGAACTGCTAGCAGATGGAAAGTAATATTGTTCAGGGAAGATTAGCATCAGAGGGTACTCATGATTCTGTAGATATATCTCCATCTGAGCACATATAAACAGTGATAAAATAGCTAAGTATATATTAAAATTCAATATAAAATTAAGTGGCATTTTATTATTAGTTATAGATATTGTGGGTAAGCATAATGAATTATATGTAATGGTTGTATTTTTAATACATTATATGACTTATGGATATTAAGTTGTTTTCAAAATAATGACATTTTAATAGAAAGTCTATGTGTTCTCAAATAGAAACCATACACTATTCTCAATGTGTTTCTGAATAAAAAAATACCTCACAAAAGTATGCACACACAAAGACATAATGTATAAAGTCTATTTTGGATATTTATTTTCTAAGATAAACTTCTCTTCATATATTTTACCATTATTATAATTTGATACACAGTTTATTATGTGGGAAATAGCTTGAGGAGTCTGGACACAAGTATACCTTCTAGTAATTGAAATATTTGTTTCTAAGATGTACTGTGCAGAAATATGTGAAATAATGTGATATAATTGCAATAAACATAGTGTCTCAGGTTATTGGGACAGGAAGATTACATAGCATCAGCTCTGGAGTGCATTTGATAGCCCATGATTATAAGCAGCAATCCCTAGACACAAATGGGGACTTTATTATAGGTACCATTATCCAAACACAGGCTCAAAGGCACAAGCATTATTGGACAGTTTTGCATGTTTTTAATTAGAGCCAGAAACCTAAGATTACCTAAATAATATTTTGGTATTTCTGTGACTTCATCATTTTCTTTTATTTCTGATGCAACATGCATGGAGAGGGGAGAAAAGATATTGGAGCTTTGCTGAAAAAATCTCCAAAGTAACAACAGGCTTTTGCCTTTTCTATAATTTTTGAGATCGCTCTCCTGATTGATACTAAACCTTTTCTCTGTTTTCCTACATATACTCAGCCAGTCTGAGTCAACCACAGCTAAAGAAATCTATTCATATAAAAAAATTTCCAGTAATGTTCCTGGTTGATGTCTAGCACTCAGCTTGTACCAGGCTCTTGCTGTAGACTGACAACAAGCTGCTCTTTCAAGAAGGAGGAATGCAGTTGAAAATGAAAAGAAAACATCATCATGGTCAGGTAACTCGCTATGATTTTTTTCATTCCTGCTTTGAAAGAGACTGCTCCAATTTGCTGTGCATGTTATTCATTATTGTTTGTGAACATTTCTTCAGATTCAAGATACAGCATTTGGCCTTGGAGATATCTTTCATGTTAAAGAATGTTGTGAATTATTTCATCCTTCAGTATCTTACAGAGACACGAAACTTGTTGCTCCTTAATATGATTTGGGCATGAGATCTATTAAGGATTTTAATATCAGGACAGCCATTCTCAGTAGGCACCATTGAGACTTTCTAAAATCTTCACTGCTTGGCAGTGGTGGCACACACCTTTAATCCCAGCACTTGGGAGGCAGAGGCAGGCAGATTTTTGAGTTCGACGCTAGACTTGCCTACAGAGTGAGTTCCAGGACAGTCAGGGCTATATAGAGAAACCCTGTCTCAGAAAAGAATATAATATTGCTGACATTACCATTCCAAGAATGCCAACACTATGAGAATACTAAAACTTAAATACTACAGTTCTCCCATTATATCTCCTTGATATTATCAAAGGTATCAGAAGGTTTACATTACATTTCAATCAAATTTCAAACATTAGAATTACTTTTATATTGTTGGTAAGAAGAAAGTTCTATATTCATAATTATGTATCTGCATATTTCATTCTTTAAGGACAGACAAAGCAAAGATTTTTGTAGATACTCTCAAGAAAAAGGTTACCATATGAAGACTGTGCTTCTTTTCTGTGTGTTTAACTTTGAATCTTAACATACTAAGATTTACACTTATCACCCAATTTCCAAGAGTCATAATATTTATGGTATAGTTTAATTAGATTGCTTTGACTTAATCTCCATTTAGTGTCATTTAACATATTTTTCAATTGTGATTTTTAGATATCCTCCTGTGGCTCTTTTTTTGTTCTGGGGGTAATTTTACAAAATTCATATTTCTCTTCTTGTGCATATTCCTGGATCCTCAGGTCTATTTAAATTTACTTAAATAATGATATGTGGAAGAATCAATTGATGGTAACAGGTTGAGTCTATGAAGTACACACATACAAATTTATATAAATTTTGATGTCCAAATGTTTTAAGTTGTGAATGGTTATAAAAGTAAAGTGTATGATAGTATTCATACTAGTATTATTCTCAGATTCTTAGGAGGAAGGATTATAAATGAAAAAAATCTGCTATTAAGTTTATTGGTTACACTCCTGGATGTAATTAAAAGAAGGTCGTGTTTCTCAGGGTTCTGATAGTTCTTGATGAGCGGCTTAGATATATAAACATAGGACTTGTCAACATATACCCTCATTGGGAGAAAGCTTATATATCCTCTATAAGTTCCACAAAATATACCAACTAAGCTCAAATCTTAGTCACTTTGGAATCGTGCATGTTTCAGAGTTAGCCGTGCCAGTAAACATGTATGTGGCATCAAGTTAAATCAAGTTATGAGTAGTTTACATAGAAATAAAGTACTTCTTGGTTTAAATGACCATTTGATAAGAAGTAAGAATTGATGTTTGTTTTTATGGGTCATTTATAAAAATACCTGTGAAAAAGGTCATAGTTTCCAATACAGAAAGACCTGTTATTGATGGGTTAAATGTAGTACCTGGTAAAATGTTTTATATTTATGTTTACTCCCATCAGCTATTACAATACTCAATGTCTCTTAATCCAGGTGTACATTTCTTAAATTTCATCATTTTCTTCATCCTTGCTGTGTCCTCGATAAAAAATCTAGTACATTTTCAATAAAGGTTTGCCTATTACAATACTAAGAACAATGTGCTTCAGCCTTCAGTAAACCACTGCAGTGTGAAAAGGATGAATCATTTATTTAACACAAGCTAATCTCAGAGAAACTTGAGGAAAGAGGGCCTGAAAAGGAAGGGGTATAGGGAGTAGATAAAGGTATTGTCCAGCTACCTATTTCAAGGCACACTGTACCCATCTTGCTCCATCATCTGTGCTGCATACTAAATAGCCATTTGACCTGGGCTTGAAGTTTGTTTCTGCACACTCATTAAACGACAACAAAAGGCAGCAGATTCTCACTCTAGGAAATACATGAGCAGACAATTTGCTGTAGTGAAATCTACACAAACTTATTGTAGCCCTGTAAAACACTAAAAAATACAGGCCAAGAAGATGTATTGGAGCTTGGTCTGGTACTTATTAAGAAAGTTATCATCCTTGCTTGGTAATGACTTCCTGGCCAAAGTCTTTCTGAGCAAGTGCAACCCTGAAAATAACACATTATGAATGCTCTGCAAATTCTACCAAAGGCACACAACTGGTACCTAAGAAGATTTCTATTTTTTTTTCATTTGCTTTGTTATATTTTTCACTTCCTTTTCAAATGTTGCCACATTTCCCAGATTTTAGCTCAATTATTGGATGATGCTCCTCTTCAGAATGCCTCTCCACTTCCTGATGATGGGAAAGGGGGCCCAGATCATGAGAGTGAGTAATCTGTCCCTGACCCTTGCTAGTTGTAGCACTCAGAATAGCCTGCCTTGCATCTCACATGTTGAGTACCTAGACCTAATAGTATGGATGAGCTGGTAAGGGTTGGATCAGTCAACTAGTTTGTAATTAATTTGATTGTGTGTGGGATTGATGCACTCTTCCCCATAGACACGTGAAATAGATGTGACAGATTACCTTACAGTTATGAAAACTGGTGCACTGAACCTCTTTCTCATTAGCTACAGTAGTTGTGAAATGTATTTCCTATAACTCATCTTAGCATCAGAGTAGAACTCATTATTTTAAAGAGAGAAAGCTAATGAAGATTGCATAGAATAGTCATAGGTATTATTGTAGGGAAGTTTATTTTAGGCAATTCATTGGATTTTTCTTAGCATACACTATTCATATGTCAGTATGGAACAAAATATTTTAAGAATGTCAATTGTACCTGATTAATAAAAATAAATGCTGCATTTATACAGGCACCAGTATAGCCATACAAAATATTACATAACACAAATAATTGCTGAGAGTATGCACATTTGTTAAACATTATTTTTATATAAATATAATTTAAATTATTTGTTTACCAATATGTCACTGACAGACACTCTATGGTAACTGGATGACATTCAGAAACTCAATTGGAATTCAACATCTTTTTTTTAAAGAAGAACACAGATCTCTATAATGATGCCTTAACAAAAAATAATACTTCCCCAAGAGTCTAAGCAATCTTCTCTTCTCTTTGTAATCTTTTATCCAGTCCAAGCCTTGTCCCCTCCTATTCTATGTTGTGACAGTTACTAATCCAATACCTTCTGCCTAGACTCAGAGGATTTCTTCATTCTCCAAACCCCAACAGACTAGAATACTACACACTCTGTGTAATCAATTCTCTTGAGGGTTAGGTCCTTCTTTACTCACTGATTCCAAATCAGGAAGTGTTCTGCTGTATATTGGTCCCCTCATATCAGATAGTGGATGCTTTGTTTTTTAACTCTGTGGCTGAAACATCTCCAGTGTCCAGGTTATTTGTGACTACTAGACTTCCTATGAGTTTGCCATCATCACATTCTTCCAGGTTTCCCCTAATTCAACCAGAGGATTTCCCAGATTCTGTCCATTGCTTGGGTATAAGTATCTGCATTTGACTCTGTCAGTTGCTTATTGAGACACAGAAGGCAGCCATCTAGACTCGTGTTTGAAAGCACAGCACAGCATTTGTAAGAGTTATGGAAATTGGAGGCTCCAGTTGAGATTGATCCCCATTTGTACCTGTCATTTGACCTTCTTTCCCTCAGTCCCTTCTCCATTTTTTCACTGAAGTTCTTTTAGACAGGAAAAATTCTGGTTCAGTGTTTTACTGTGGGATGGTAACACCAATTGATATTTCTACTGGAGGTGAATTCTACAAGTTCCACCTCCACACTCTAGAGTATTTCAACTTTGCTCCCACCCTTTGAGTCCTGAGCTTCTCTCCTCTTGCATATCTCTGGTACATTCATTAGGACCCATAACCTCTTATCTCCTGAAGTTGGCTGATCCCAATTTATCTTCTGGTACTCAGACATCACATCTGGTTTTCCTTCCCGAATACCTGATTATGTTCCCCATTTCCTCTATCTGTAACCTCTCCCACACAGATCCCTTCCTCCATAGCTTCCTTGTGATTGCCTTTTTCTCTTATGAAATAGGGTGGAGGCAACTTTAATTGGGTCCTTTTACTTGCTCTCTTTTGGTTTCTTTTGATTGTATGAGGGGTATTATTAATTTGGCTAATACCCATTTATTAGTGAGAACATAATATGTATGTCCATTCTGTTCTGAATTACCTCACTCATGATGTCCTTCTTTTTAATAGCTGAGTAATATTACATTGTGAAAATGAATCCTATTTCCTGTCTCCTTTCTTACCATTTGTAACATCATGTTTCTTTCCAGAAACTTGCTGTCACAAATAAGAATATTTATAAACACCCTTGAAATCATGCCCCTGTGGCATGGCAGGGCATTTTTTGGATCTTCAGTTAGATCTATTACCAATTTTCTAAGTAAATTCCATATGGATTTCCAGGGTGTTTGTATCAGTTTGCAATCCCATAACCAGTTGAGAAGTGTTTTTCTTTCTCTACATGCTTGCCAACTTATGGTGTTACCTCAGGGGTTTTGTTTTTTTTTTTTTTCTAATTTATCCATTTCCAGAAGTGTAAGGTGGAATCTCAGTGTCATTGTCATTTGCAGTTCCATAATCAGTAATGACTTTGAAATTTCTTTAAGTGCTTTGCCACCATTCCAAATTATTCTGTTGTGAAATTTCTGTTTAGTTCTATACCCAATTTTTTTGATTGGATTGTCTGCTTTTCTGATGGTTAGCTTCGTGAGTTCTATATATATTTTGAATATTACCACTCTAATGAGTGTGGAATTAGAGAAGTTTTTTTCCCAGTCTGTATGTATTGTCCTACTGAATATATCCTATACCTTACATAAGATTTCCAGTTACATTAGGTCCCATTGATCAATTCTTAATATTAGAGTATGTAAATTTTTCATTCTGTTTAGTAATTGCTCCCCCAACACACAGCATGTCAATGAGTTTAAGGCTCTTCATCACTTTCTCTTTTATTGGATTTATTGTGTCTTGTTTTATTTTGAGGTCCTTAATCCACTTGGAGTTGAGTTTTGTGCAAGGTGACAAATCTGTTTTTTTTTAAAATTTTTTACACACAGGCTGACAGAGCAGCACCATTTATTGAAAATGCTGTCTTTTTTTCCAGTGTTTATTTTTATTTCTTTGTCAAAAATCAACTGTACAGGATTGTGTGGGTTTATTTCTGGGTCTTTATTTCTAATCCATTTTCACCTGTCTATCTTTATACCAATAACATGCAATGTTTATGACTATTGCTCTGCAGGACCATTTGAGATAAGGGATGGTCGTTCTCCCAGAAGTTCTTTTAATTTTAAGAATTATTTTCGCTATCCTACTTTTATTTTTGTTTCTTATTCTGTTTTTTTACCCATTGGACAGTGAGAATTGCTCTTTTCATGTTTGTGAATAATTGTGTTGTAAATGTGGTAGGAATTTCATTAACTCTGTTGATTAGATTTAGTATGATGGCAATTTATTCTATATTAATCATACCAATCCTTGAGAATGATAGATATCTCAATTTTCTGAGATCTTCTTTACTCTTTCTTGAGAAACTTGAAGTTCTTGTCATACAGATCTTTCACTTGCTTGGTTAGTGATATTTAATTAACTCTAAGATATTTAATATTATTTTGTATTATTACAAAGTGTTTTGCTTCCTTATCTTCTTAACTTTTTAGTAGCACTCAGCCAACATAGCTTGTATTAACAACATACAATGACAAAATTCTGCCCTTAATACTGTTAGAATATATTCTTGTTAAGTGACATGGCTGAACATCATCATGTCTACATCTCCACTTGTTTTTATTATTCACTATTTAATTATATATTTTCTTTACTTATATTTTAAATGTTACCCCCTTTCAAGTTTCCATTTCCTGAAAACCCTATCACTTCCCTCCTCCCAGTTTTCCTATGAAGGTGTGGTCACCCCACCCTCCCATTCATCTACTCTAGGACATCAATCCTTCATAAGACCAAGTACCTCTCCTCCCACTGATACCAGACAAGGTCATTTTCTGCTACTTATGCAGCTGGAGCCATAGGTCCCACCATATGTACTCCACAGTTAGCAGTTTAGTCTCTGGGGGCTCTGAAGTTTTACTTGGTTGATATTATTGCTCTTCCTATGGTGTTGCGAACCACTCCATCACCTTAATACTTTTATAACTCCTCCATTGATGAACCCACGCTCAGTCCAATGGCTGTCTGTGAGCATCTGCCTCTTTATTAGTCAAGCTCTACAATAATCTCTCGAAGACAGCTATATCAGACTCCTGTAAACATGTACTTCTTAGTTACCATGATAATGGCTATGTTTGGTGACTATAGGATGGATCCCCAGGTAGAAAATTCTCTGGTATGCCTTTCCTTCAGTCTCTGCTCCCCAATTTATCTCTGCTATTGCTTCCTTGATTTCTGTATATCTGTTTTCAAGTGGTGGTCCATGATCCACTTAGACATAAGCTTAGTACAATGACAAAAGAATAAATTGATGTTCTTTTTCTACATGCTCACTGCCAGTTGAACCAGCCCCATATGTTGAAAATGCTGTTTTGTTTCCCCACTGGATTGTTTAACTTCTTTGTCAAAGATCAAGTGATCACAGGTGCGTGAGCTATTTTCTTGGACTTCAGTTCAATTCCATTTATCTACCTACATGTTATTGTACCAATATCATGCAATGTTTATCACTATTACTCTGAAATAAAGCTTTTAGTTAGGGAAGATAATTCCCCCACAAGATATTTTAATATATAGGCCTTACCAACAGGAATTGGACCGAATCCTCTATCTTGGTATGAATCCCTAAATAGTATTAATTTTCCTTACCTTACTAGGTACATATGTATATACATATGAGGGTAGAAGTTTGGAATTTTCTCCATCAACTTTGATATTTTGATGTTAATTATGGGTTTTTGATTATTCACAACCCCTCAATAAATGACAGAACAAGAGCACCACTATTTCTCTACAATTCTATATGGCTCTAACTTCATGTCTCCTTAACAAAAGGGTTGAGTAGGCTAGCCAAGAAACTCCTGAAATGTTGAGCTCGTTAGTGTTCCTATGCGAGTGACATGATTTATGTTTGATAAATGCTTGTGGTGCAATCTTAAGTCACAAGACACTGAGCACAACAAGTAGCCCATTGCCTGTTTTTATAAATTAACAAAATAAACTCATTTGTTACCCAGAGAGAACATTGATGAATTTTTTAGGTCTGTTTTATATAAGTTAAATAGACAGTTAGACAGACTTTATACCTTATATCTCTGCTACTAAAAATACACCCACATATTTTATTAGAACTCTTTAAAGTTCATGCATTTGATATGAATTGTTTTTTTTTCTTTTTTTATTTGATATATTTTTATTTACATTTCAAATGATTTCCCCTTTTCTAGACCCCCACTCCCTGAAAGTCCCATCAGCCCCCTTCCCTCACCCTATTTTTCCACCCAACCCTTCCCACTTCCCTGTTCTGGTTTTGCCCTATACTGCTTCACTGAGTCTTTCTAGAACTAGGGGCCACACCTCCATTCTTCTTGTACCTCATTTAATATGTGGATTATGTTTTTGGTATTCCAGTTTTCTAGGTTAATATCCACTTATTAGTGAGTGCATACCATGATTCATCTTTTGAGTTTGGGTTACCTAACTTAGTATGATGTTCTCCAGCTCCATCCATTTGCCTAAGAATTTCATGAATTCATTGTTTCTAATGGCTGAATAGTACTCCATTGTGTATATATATCACATTTTTTTGCATCCACTCTTCTGTTGAGGGATACCTGGGTTCTTTCCAGCTTCTGGCAATTATAAATAGGACTGCTATGAGCATAGTGGAACATGTATCCTTATTACATACTGGGGAATCTTCTGGGTATATGCCCAGAAGTGGTAGAGCAGGATCTTCTGGAAGTGAGGTGCCCAGTTTTCTGAGGAACGGCCAGACTGATTTCCAGAGGGGTTATACCAATTTGCAACCCCCCCCCCAGCAGTAGAGGAGTGTTCCTCTTTCTCCACATCCTCACCAACATCTGCTGTCTCCTAAATTTTTAATCTTATCAATTCTGACTGGTTTAAGGTGAAATCTCAGGGTTGTTTAGATTTGCATTTCCCTAATGAATAATGAAGCTGAGCATTTTTTAAGATGCTTTTCTGCCATCCGAAGTTCTTCAGGTTAAAATTCTTTGTTTAAGTCTGTACTCCATTTTTTAATAGGGTTATTTGGTTTTCTGGAGTGTAACTTCTTGAGTTCTTTATATATCTTAGATATTAGCCCTCTCTCTGATGTAGGGTTGATGAAGATCTTTTCCCAATTTGTTGGTTACCGGTTTGCCCTTTTCATAGTGTCCTTTGCCTTACAGAAACTTTGTAATTTTGTGAGGTCCCATTTGTCATTTCTTGATCTTAGAGCATAAGCTATTGGTGTTCTGTTCAGGAACTTTCTCCCTGTACCTAAGTCCTCAAGAGTCTTCCCCAGTTTCTTTCTATTAGCTTCAGAGTGTCTGGCTTTATGTGGAGGTCCTTGATCCATTTGGAGTTGAGCTTAGTACAAGGAGACAAGGATGGATCAATTTGCATTCTTCTGCATGCTGACCTCCAGTTGAACCAGCACCATTTTTTTCAAAGGATATCTTTTTTTTCCATTGGATGTTTTCTGCCACTTTGTCAAGGACCAAGTGACCATAGGTGTGTGGGTTTATTTCTGGATCTTCAATCCTGTTCCATTGATCCGCCTGCCTGGCACTGTACCAATGCCATGCAGTTTTTAACACTATTGCTCTGTGGTATTGCTTGAGGTTAGAGATACTGATACCCCCAGAATTTCTTTTATTGTTGAGAATAGTTTTAACTATCCTGGATTTTTTGTTATTCCAGATGAATTTGAGGATTGCTCTTTCTAACTTTGTGAAGAATGGAGGTGGGATTTTGATGGGTATTACGTTGAATCTGTATATTGCTTTTGGCAAAATGGCCATTTTAACTATACTAATCTTGCCAATCCACTTCCTTCTTCATAGTCTTGAAGGTCTTGTCATGCAGATATTTCACATGTTTGGTAAGAGTCACCCCAAGGTACTTTATACTGTTAGTGGCTATTGTGAGGGGGGTCATTTCAGTAATTTCTTTCTCAGCCTGCTTATCCTTTGAGTATAGGAGGGCTACTGATTTGCTTGAGTTGATTTTATAACCTGCCACTTTGCTGAAGTTGTTTATCAGCTGTAGGAGCTCTCTAGTGGAGTTTTTTGGGTCACGTAGGTAGACTATCATATGATCTGCAAATAATGATACTTGGACTTCTTCCTTTCCAATTTGTATCCCTTTGACTTCCTTATGTTGTCTAATTGCCCAAGCTAGTAACTCAAGAACAATATTGAAAAGATAAGGAGAAAGGGGGCAGCCCTGTCTAGTCCCTGATTTTAGTGGGATTGCTTCAAGTTTCTCTCCATTTAGTTTGATGCTGGCTACAGTTTTGCTGTATATTGCTTTCACTATGTTTAGGTATGGGCCTTGAATTCCTGTTCTTTCCAAGACTTTAAGCATGAAAGGATGGTGAATTTTGTCAAATGATTTTTCAGCATCCAATGAAATGACCATGTGGTTTTTTTCTTTGAGTTTCTTTATGTAGTGGATTACATTGATAGATTTCTGTATATTGAACCAACCCTGCATCCCTGGTATAAAGCCTACTTGATCATGGTGGATGATCGTTTTGATGTGTTCTTGGATTCAGTTGGCAAGAATTTAATTGAGTATTTTTGCATCGATGTTCATAAGGGAAATTGGTCTGAAGTTCTCTTTCTTTGTTGGATCATTGTGTTGTTTTGGTATTAGCATAATTGTGGCTTCATAGAAGGAATTGGGTAGTGTTCCTTTTGTTTCTATTTTGTGGAATAGTTTGAAGTGTATTGGTGTTAGGTCTTCTTTGAAGGTCTGATAGAATTCTACTCTGAAACCATCTGGTCCTGCACTTTTTTTGGTTAGAAGACTTTCTATTACCCCTTCTATTTCTTTAAGGGTTATGGGACGGGTTAGATGGTCTATTTGGTCCTGATTTAATTTTGGTATTTGGTATCTGTCAAGGAAATTGTCCATTTCCTCCAGATTCTCCAGTTGTGTTGAGTATAGGCTTTTGTAGTAGGATCTGATGATTTTTTTTGGATTTTCTCAGTTTCTGTTGTTATATTCCCCTTTTAATTTCTAATTTTGTTAATTTGGATACTTTCTCTGTGCTCTTTGGTCAGTCTGGCTAAGGGTTTATCTATCTTGTTAATTTTCCCAAAGAACCAGCTCCTGGATTCATTGTATGGTTCTCTTTGTTTCCACTTGATTTATTTCAGCCCAGAGTGTGATGATTTCCTGTCTTCTACTCCTCCTGGGGGGGGGGATTGGCTTCTTTTTGTTCCAGGGCTTTCAGGTGTGTCGTTAAGCTGCTAGTGTATGCTCTCTCCATTTTCTTTTTGGAGGCACTCAGGGCTATGAGTTTTCCTCTTAGCACTGCTTTCATTGTATCCCAAAGATTTGGGTATGTTGTGCCTTCATTTTCATTAAATTCTAAAAAGTCTCTGATTTCTTTCTTTATTTCTTCTTTGGCCATGGTGTCATTGAGTAGAATATTGTTCAGCCTCCATGTGTATGTGGGCTCTCTGTTGTTTTTGGTGCTATTGAAAACCACTCTTACACCATAGTGATCTGATAGGGGGCATGGGATTAGTTCGATCTTCTTGTATTTGTTGAGGTCTGTCTTGTGACCAATTATATGGTCGATTTTGGAGAAGGTACCATGAGGTGTTGAGAAAAAGGTATATTATTTTGCTTCAGGGAGAAATGTTCTATAAATATCAGTCAAATCCAATTTGTCCAAAGCTTCAATTAGTTTTACTGTGTCCCTGTTTAGTTTTTGTTTTCCTGATCGGTCCATTGAGGAGAGTAGAGTGTTGAAGTCCCCCACAATTATTTTGTTAGTTGAAATGTGTGCTTTGAGCTTTAGTAAAGTTTCTTTTACGAATGAGGGTGCCCTTGCATTTGGCACATAGATGTTCAGAATTGAAAGTTCTTCTTGGTGGATTTTTCCTTTGAACAGCCAGACGTGTCCCTCAGTGTCTCTTTTGATGACTTTAGGTTGAAAGTGAATTTTATCTGATATTAGAATGGCTACTCTGGCTCGTTTCCCAAGACCATTGGCTTGTAAAATTGTCTTCCAGCCTTTTACTCTAAGGTAGATTTTGTCTTTGACATTTAGGTGTGTTTCCTGTATGCAACAAAAGGTAGGGTCCTGTTTCCTTATCCAGTCTGTTAGTCTATGTCTTTTTATTTGGTAATTGAGTCCATTGATGTTAAGAGATATTAAGGAATAGTGATTATTACTTCCTGTCATTTTTGATGTTATTTTTATATTTGAGTGGTTATCTTATTTTGGGTTTGATGAAGGAAGGTTACTATCTTGCTTTTTCCAGGGTGTAGTTTCCCTCCTTCTATTGGAGTTTTCCTCCTATTATTCTTTGCAGAGCTGGGTTTGTGGAAAGATATTGTATAAATTTGGTTTTGTCATGGAATATCTTGTTTTCTCCATCTATTGTGATTGAGAGTTTTGCTGGGTATAGTAGTCTTGGCTGACATTTGTGTTCTCTTAGAGTCTGCATGAGATCTGCCCAGGATCTTCTAGCTTTCATGGTCTCTGGTGAGAAATCTGGTGTGATTCTGATAGGTCTTCCTTTATATGTTACTTGGCCTTTTTCTCTTACTGCCTTTAATATTCTTTCTTTGTTTAGTGCATTTGGCGTTTTAATTATTATGTGGCAAGAGGTATTTCTGCTCAGGTCCAGTCTGTTTGGAGTTCTGTAGGCTTCTTGTATATTCATGGGCATCTCTCTCTTTAAGTTGGGAAAGTTTTCTTCCCAAATTTTGTTGAAGATATTTGCTGGCCCTTTCACTTGTAAATCTTCATTCTCATCTATAACTATAATCCTTAGGTTTGGTCTTCTCATTGTATCCTGGATTTCCTGGATGTTCTGGGATATGAGCTTTTTGCATTTTGCATTTTCTTTGACTGTTGAATCCATGGTTTCTATGGTATCTTTGGCATCTGAGATTCTTTCTTCCGTCTCTTGCCTTCTGCTGTTTATATTTGCATCTATGGCCCCTGCCTTCTTCTCAAGGTTTTCTATCTCCAAAGTTGTCTCCCTTTGTGATTTCTTAGTTCTTTCTACTTCTGTTTTTAGATCCAGGATGGTTTTGCTCTGTTCCATCATTTGTTTGTTTGTGTTTTCTTGTAATTGTTTAAGAGATTTTTGTGTTTCCTCTTTCATGACTCTGCCTCTTTATTCAAGTTCTCCTCCATTTCTTTAAGTTTTTTTTTTTGTGTGTGTGTTTCTTCTTTATTGGCTTCTAGCTCTTGAGCCTTATTCTCCTGCATTTATTTAAGGGAGTTTTGTTTTTCCATTATACGGGTTTCTAGCTTATTCATGTTCCCCTGTATTTCTTTAAGAGATTCATTTATGTCCTTTTTGTGTTCTTCTAGCAGCATCATGACCAGTGATTTTAAATCCAAATCTTGTTTCTCTGGTGTATTGGCATAACCAGACTTGCTGATGTTGGAGAGTTTGATTCAGATGCTGTCATATTGCCTAGATTTCTGTTAGTAACGTTCCTGCGGTTGCCCTTTGCCATCTTGTTCTCTGGAGTTAGTTGGTCTTGTCTCTGGCTGGTGTTTGAACCCCCTGAGGGGCTCTGGGGCTATTTCTGCAACACTGGATGGCTGGGTTTCTTCTGTAACAGATTGCTGATGTGCTGTCCTCCTCTTGGATGCCCTTGCAGCCCTAGTGTGCTTTGACGCAGATTGTGCCTATGAACCAGATGGTGCCCGTTTGCTCCTTCAGGGAGTGCTGAAGGGTGTATGCTGCGGGGGGACCTTTTCTGCGTGCTGGTCACTCTGCTGGGCAGCCTATATCCCAACCGGGTTGGTGCACACAAGGCTAGCCTAGCTGCTCAGGCCCTCAGTCTAGGCAAAAGCCTGGGAGACCAAGGTCTGAGGAAAGTTTCCCTTGGGCTATGACTGTTAATTGCGTCTGTCAGGTGGCCAGGATGGTGGGCATGCACTTGCTCCCTGAAAGTGTCGGGAGAGTCTGCTGGGCTAACAACCTCCTGGCCGGGTTGACACACAGATGGCCCACTGAGCAGCCCAGTTCTTGGGGTCAGTCCAGGTCCTTTTGGGGCCTAGACTCCCCGCTATCTTAGCCTGGGGCTATGCCTGTTAGCAGGCTTTGCCTGCTAGAGTTCTCTGGCATCCTGTAGGCAAAATGGCAGCGAGCTCGCTGGACTGGGCAAAAAACCTCCTGGCCAGGTTGGCACCCAGATGGACCCCCGAACAGCCCAGGGCCTGGGTGAAGGCCAACGCCTGTTGGGCTTAGACCCCCGCAATGTTGGCCTCGGGTTATGTTTGTGTACCTCAGTCTGTCTGATTTCTCTGGCGTCTGAGAACCAAGATGGAGGCGAGTCTCTCATGACTGGTGGGTGGCAGAGTTCTGGAGTGACTTTTGAGCAGTGAAAGGCACCATAAATCTGCCGCTGCTTGCAGCCCGGCTGGCCAGCGATGGACAGTGGTCGTGGGCGCAGGATCTACCTGGACCCTGTCACCTTCGTTCCACTGCTCATGGCCCTTCAGCTGGACTAGCTGCTGCTGCCGCTGCTGCTGCCACCACCACACATTGTTTTTATATACAAACAAATATAATATTTTTTTGAAATATAAATTAATTTAGATCAATATATAATGTTGGCTATGAGAATGTGTGATTTTAGTGATTTTATGTTAGGAAGCAAATTGGAGTGTTTTTCCTTATAGAAGTTTATTAACTGATGTCATATTTCTTCATGAATCCAAAATACTTTACTGAATTTGGAGGTTCCCTGGCTTTTGAATTACACATTAATATATTGATTGTGGTCATATTTTAATAATCTTTTGAGAATTTATTTCTGCAGATTATAGATGTTACACAAAAGACAGTTTGCAAACAGCCATTGTATTATTCACCTGGATAATATAATCTTTCTGTCAGCATTCTGCAATATTGTCTAATGCTTTGATTAGTGGTGTATTTTGTGGATTGAAATGACAGGATAAGACAGACCACTTTAAATTCTTTGCAGTTTTAACTGTCCATTAATTTGCCTGTTACCCCAGAAAAATTTTAGATCTACACATACATTTTTTTAATTTCATGAAATATGTTTTGCTTGTATTATCTTGCCTACCCAAATCTGTCCACAACTTTCCTTCTACCTATATATTGATGTTAATGTGGTTTCTATACCTAAAAATAAATTGCAAAGAAAAATATTTTCTTGTTTTTTGAGACAGGGTTTCTCTGTGTAGCTCTGGCTTCCCTGGATAACACTTTGTAGCCCAGACTTGTCTCAAGATCAGAAATCCTCTTTCCTCTACCTCCCAAGTACTGGGATTAAAGGCATGCACCACCACTGCCCGTCTGAAAAATAATGTTTTGAAATGCACAAAATAGATTTTATTGCATGTTGTGTAACTACTCCTGATCATGAACCCTGGCCAGAAACTTGGGTATGTCCTCAGAATCACTTCGTCAAAGAAAACCAACTTATCACTAACAGCTATCAAATGAAAACAGTTTTTTGTTCAGAGTGATGTTGTATACAATTTCCCTTTTCTGGAATTTGGCTTTAACAATAGTGTCATATCTGGTTTTCATATCATTGAGAAAGTTTTAAATCTCAAATTGAAATGACAATGGTTATTGTCAAAGCAAAACAAAACAAACAAACAAAGAAATAAAACAATTTATTACATTACCTGACGTGAAATAATGCAGGTTTATTTTATTGGTCAAAATTTCTCTCACATTGTGTGTTCTTATACACTCTACACAGGAAATATGTAGTGAAACTTATGATCAGAGAACTCTACCACAAATACAAAATGAAAACAAAGCAAAAAACACAGAAACAAAAAATGCACAAACATTCTAAAGAAAAGTTGAAGGAATGTAAAAAATGGAGGAACATATCACAAAGAATATTTTGTTGGAAAGGACCTGAATCATTCTAACCGCAATATGATGAGGAACATTGTAGGAGGGAGTAAATTATTCTTACTTTTAATATGTGTTATTCTCTTAGTAATGATTAAATAATTATATTCTATCCTTATTATTTGGGAGCATATATTTCTTCAGCCATTAACACACCACATGCAATGCAACATGAAAATCATGGTATATAATTGAAGCTGTTAGTACAAATAACTGCTTCTCAAAGGAAAGTAAGTAGGGATATTTGGAAAGTATATTCATTGCAGGAGTGTATTTTGTCAGCATATTGGTTCACTTGTGACATGGAGGGTATAAGAGACTCTAAGGTGTTTCTTCAATGCCTCAGGCACTGCACACAGGGTAACAGCATGTATATAGTCATATCTACCGAAAACGTCAGTCAAGTAAGCAAATTCTATACTAGAAAGTGGAGGATAACTTTACAGGAAAGCATCAGAGTTCAGATGGAAGAAACTTGTATTAGTTATTGGTATTTGATTAACTCCTTGAAAACAGAAAGAATATTGTTCAGGGAACATTAGCATCAGAGGGTACTTATGGTCCTGTAGATATGTCTTCATTTGAGCACATATCAACAGTGCTAAATTAGATGTGTATGTATTAAAGGATGTAAAATTAAGAGGCAATTCTTGATTAGTCATAGATTTTATTGATAACCCTAATATATTATGGTTAATGGTTATGTTTTTAGAACCATAAGATTATGAATATTAAGTTAAATATTTCTAAAATGATGACATTTAATAATAATTTTAAAAGTTCTGAAATGAATACCATACACATGTACACAATGTGCTCTCTGAATAAAAACATATCTCACAAAATTATGTACACACAAAAAATAATTGTAGAATGTCTAGATTTCAGACCTTTATTTTTTAAAATAAACTCCTCTTCATATTTTTACCATTAGTATAATTTAATAAACTGTATTATATGGGAAATAGCTTGATGTAACTGGACATAAGTGTGTCTTTTAGATAACTGTAGTATTTGTTTCTAAGTTGAACTGTGCATAATTATATGAAATGGTATGATGCATTTGGAAATAAACATAGAATCTTAGGTTATTGGGTACAGCAAGATGGCACAGGTTCAGCTCTGGCTGCATTTGACAGCCTGTGATTACAAGCAGCAGTCTCTAGGCACAAATGGATGCTTTATTATAGGTCGCATTAGCCAGACTCAGGCTGAAAGGCACATGCATTACCGACATTTTTTTCCTGTTATTAACTAGAGCCAGGAAATAAAGAATAACTACAAAACATATTGGTATTTCTCCTTCTATATCACCGTTTTATTGCTAATGCAATAGGCAGGGAAGAGGGGACAAAAGATGGACGGAATTTGATGAAAAGTCTCCATGGTAACACAGGCATTAACTGTATTTTATCATTTTTGAGCTCTTCTTCCTGATTGGTCCCAAACGCTTTCTCTTTTTTCCTACCTATACTCACCCAGTCTGAGTCAACCACAGCATAAAAAAAAAATTCAGTAATGAACCTGGTTGATGTCTAGCTTTTAGCTTATACCAGGATCTTGCTGTAGATTGATTGATACGCTGTTCTTTTGAGAAGGAGGTGTGCAGATAAAAATGAAAAGAAAACGTCGTCATGGGCAGGTAACTTGCTTTAATTCTTCACATTTCTTTTCTGAATGAAAACGTTCCAGGATTGCTTGCAAGTTGTTTATCATTACGTATGGTCTTTGGTTCAGTTTTAGTATCTATCATTCAGTACAAGGCCTTAGAGTTTTATTTCTTCTTCAAGGATGGTATATAAATTCAGCCTTCAGTATCTGACAGAATCAGGAGACCTGTTGGTTCTTAATATGCTTTGGAGGATCAGACCTGTGCAGGATTTATACAGGCAAAAGTTTTCACTGGGCACCATGAGATATTCTGTGACATTTTTTGACATTACATTATCTACTGGGCCATTACACACTGAGAATGCAAAAACCCAAGCACTGCAATTCTCCATTGTTATCATCTTGCTACTATCCAAGGTCTCAGATGCTTTGCTTTACATTTCAGTCCAAATTCAAACATCAGGTTTACTTTATTATTATTGATAATAAAGTTTAATGTCCATGTTTATATATTTGGATACATAATTTATTCTTTAAGGACAGTTAAAGCAAAGAGATTGTGGATATTCAAATGAAAATGGATACCATAAAAATTTTCCTGCTATTTTTATTGATGTTGTTGTTTTACTTTGAATATTAACACACTAAGCTTTCCAGGTATCATACATTTAACATGGGTCATAGTATATAAGTTAGATTAGTTGAATTGCTTGTCTTATTCACTATTTACTATCACTGATCATTTATTTCAACTGTGTTTATTAGATATTATTATATGGCTCATTTGTGCTCTGTCATAATTTTGCAAAATTCCAGCTTCTCCTCTTGTACACAATGCGGGAGCCACTGTTGCATTTAATTTTATCTAAATAGTGATATGGTGAAGAATCAATTGATATTGATAGGTTGAATCTATCAAGTCCACACATTTAAAAGCAAATAATTGCTTTTGCCTTGATGTTGTGAATTGCTATGACGTTAATGTGTTACTTTCATAATATCATTCTCCTCAGATTCTACGGAAGAAATATCCTAATTAAAAAATTGATATCAAAAATATTGGTTAAATACCTGGACTGAATTAAGTAAATGGTCCTATTTCTCAGATTTCTGAGAGATTTGATGGGGGGCTTTGATATATAAATATAGAACTAGTAAAAAAATTACCCTCATTGTGACAGACCTAATTGATGTTCTACAAGTACCACAAGTAACCACTTACCTCAAATCATTTTCTCTTTGTATTCTTGCAGTTTTTACAGTTAGACAAGCAAGTTGACGTTTATATGCCATCAAGTTCAATCTAGGTATGAGTGTTTTACTTAGAATAAAGTTCTTACTGGGTTTAATATCCATTTGAGTGGAGGTAAGAATAGATGTCTATTTATATGAGTCCCTTAAACAATTACGTGTGACAAAAGAAGACAGTCTCCAGTGAAGAAACACTGGGCCTTGATTGGCAAAATGTAGTACCTGCTAAAGTCCTGTACATTTGAGTTTATTCTAATCAGTTATTACAAAACTCCATGTCTATTACTTCAGGTGTACTTTTCTTTCTCTTTTTTTGCATTTTATTAGAAATTTTCTAGATTTAAATTCCAAATGTTATCCACTTTCCTTTTTACCTCCCCAAAACTTCCTCTCAGATCTCACTTCCCACTGTTCATAATCACTTCTACCACCACTTTCTTATTCTGACATTCCTCTATACTGGGGTATTGAGCCTTAACAGGACTAAGGGCCTGTATACGCAGTGATGTCCAACAAGATCATCCTCTGCTACATATGTGTCTGGAGATATGTGTATTCCTTGGTTGGTGGTTTAGTCTCTGAGAGCTTTAGGGTGTTGGTTGGTTCATATTGTTGTTACTACTATGGGACTGAAATCCCTTTCATCTCCTTGGGTCCTTTCTCTATCTCCTCTACGATGAACTCTGTGTTAAGGCCAATGGTAGGCTGACATCATTGATCTCTTATTTGTAAGGTACTGGTATAGCCTTTCAGGAGACAGCTAATAAGGCTCTTATCAGCAGGCACGTGATGGCATGCACAATAGCATCTTGGTGTGCTAACTGTATATTGTATTGATCACCTGACTGGGCAGTCTCTTTCACACTCTGGATGATCTTTCTTTCACACTCTGTTCCACATTTTGTCTCTGTATCTCTTCCCATGTTTATTTTGTTTCCTCTTCTAAGATTGTCATACGTATTCACACTTTGGTCTTCCTTCTTTTTGAGCTTCAGATAGTCTATGAATTGTGTCTTAGGTGTTTTAAGCTCCTGGGCTAATATTCCCTTATCAGTGATTGTGTATCATATGTGTTATTTTGTGGCTGAATTACCTCACTCAGAATGATATTTTTTAATTCCATCCATATTCCTAAGAATTTCATGAATTCATTGCTTTTAGACCTGAATAGTACTCCATTGCTGAAATATACCATATAATCTGTATCCATTCTTCTGTTGAGGAATATTTGGGTTCTTTCCTCTGGCTATTATAAATAAGGCTGCCATGAACATAATTGAAAATGGTTCCTTATTACATATTGGAGGATCTTCAGCACATAAACCCAGTAGTCATATAACTGTATCTCAAATGGAAATTCAAAAATTGCAAAGATTCTTTAATGCAAGAGACCATATCCATAGGACAAAATGGCAACCAACAGATTTGGGAAAGATCTTAATCAATCCAACATGGGATAGCAGGTTCCTATCAAATATATACAAATAAGTGAAGAAGTTAGATCCCAAAGAACCAAATAACCCTACTAAAAATGGGTTACCGAGCTAAAAAATGAATTCCTAAATCAGGAATAATGAATGACTGAACACAACCTAAAGAAATGGTCAACATCCATGTCAGCAGGGAAATGCAAATCAAAACAATCCTGAGATCCTTCACCACACAGTTTCGAATGGCTAAGATAAAACCTCAGGTGACAGCAGAAGTTGGTGAAGATGTGTGGAAAATGGAACACTCTTCCACTGCTGGTAGAATTGCAAGCAGGTACAACCATTCTGGAAATTATTTTGGCAGTTCTTCAGTAAACTGGATATAGTGCTACTGGAAGTACCCATTTCTTAAGTTTTATCATTTGGTGCACATTTGCTATGTAGTCAAAAATAATCCAACAGATTTTCAACAAGGATTTTCCTGTGACAATGCTGTGAACAATGTGCTATAGCTTTCAGTAAACCACTTTAGTATGAAAAGTATGATTTATTTACTTAACACAAGCTAATGCTCAGAGAATCTTGAGAAAAGAGTATCCAAAAATGAAGGAAGAGATATCGGAATAGTTTGACATATTGTTTAGCTCTCCATTCCCAGGCAAATATCATCTATATTCCCTGTAAAATCGATACTCTAGCTTGGCTTGAGGTTTGTTTCCATCTACTCATTAAATGACAACAAAAGGCAGCATGGCCTCACTCTAGGTTCTACTGGCTTAGAAAATTTATTTTCTGGAATTCAATATATGCATAGTGTAGACTTTTATGTGGCTAGAAAATACAGGCCAATTATGAATATTTGAGCATGGTCTTTCCTTTAAATTATAAGAAATTCATCATCCTTACTTCTAAATCATTTCCTGGGCAGCCTCATTCAGAGCACAAGCAACTCTGAACATAACAAATTAAAAATGCTCTGTAATTTTTACCAAATATACTCACAAGGTACCTAGGTTTAACCTTGGAAATTCTGTTGATTTTTTCCTTTTTTTATTTTATGGCTTTACTTTTACAATGTAAATCTCCTTTCCCATTTATCCCCCCCAAAACTCACCTATTCCCTCCCTTCCACCTTGCCTCTTGAAGGTAATCCCAAATCTGCCCAGATACTTGTGCCTCAGTGCCCTAACATTCTCCCCTCCTACTGTGGGTCAATGGGACTCTACAGGACTAATGCACTCCACTCCCAGTGATGCCCTATTAGACAGTGCTCTGCCAGATAACTAGCAGAAAACAGGGGTCCCTACATGTGTACTCTTTGATTGTTTAATCCCTGGGACCTTTGCAGCTTCTGCTTAGTTGTTAGTTTTGTTCTTCTTATAGAAAAGCAAACACCTTCAGCTCCTTCAGTCCTAGCCCTAACTTCTCCATTGTTATCCCTACATTCAGCCTAATGTTTTGTTGCATGAATCTGCATAGAACCTTGAGGAATATACATTGGTTTCACGTCTATTTGGTTGAAATGATTTTTTCTTTTTTTTTTGAGTTACAGTACTGTTTTATTTACCTTTTGTCTTCTCCTACACTTCACTATAACATTCTTTGCTCATTTTCAAATCAATTGCTAATTGTCAGTTAATTATTATTACATATCTATATCTGAACACATGCACATGTTTAATTTTAAAATACATAAACATTGTCCATTTAGTTTGTATAATGCTATTCTTGTATATTTTTAGGGCTGATCATTTACTGTTGGATAAAAAATTGGTTGCTTTTTTTTCCCCCAGAATCCTGTATTTCTTGTGGTCAGCATTTTTAAACACTTAAAATATTTTGAAAATCTACATTGTCATGGTAATAACTGGCATTTCTAAAAGGCATAATCTTACAGAAAATAGATTAATATCATACATTTTACCTGCTTTCTTCTCCCTCCTTCTCAATAACTCTATATATTTAGATTTAGAAGATAATTAATCAAGTGATTTGCAGACTGTGTCCTACTCCGTATTTTGATTTGTTGTGGTTTTCTGCATTTATTTGTTAGATGATCTATGGGACTTTTAAGAAGCATTTTTCAGAACAAATGTGGAATTTTCAGTTGAAAAGTTGAATTGTCGTTTTCTGAACAATCCTATTTGTTCATTAGAATTATTTATTAGGTAGAATGTTGATAATCTAATAATACTTTAGCTGTTTTACTAATATATATTTTCTCCCTTTTACATTTCTAAACAATGCCCCCTTTCCTCTTTATGTGTTACTTCTGAGCACTAGAAACCTAGTGTGCTCCATTCTATTATTATTATCATTCCTTACCAATGCAGTTGTCCCATTTTAATTTTATTTTTCGTGCATTTACAGTTTTTTAGGTGCCCCAATATAATGTGCTAAAATTAGAAGCCTCCAAAGAGATGAAAGCATGTGCCATCTGTTACTGATGGTCTAGATTACCACAGTCACTGTGAACTTGTCTAGTTCTGTCTCTATTAATAAATATTATTTTCTACTCAAGTTCACATGGTATACTTCCTCTATTGTCAATAAACTTCCATGAACTGTAGCACATTTAAGCAGTTTCAATTTCTTGTGCATTGTGAATGTATAAATAATAAACAAACTAAAGGAAATAAATAAGCAGAAGTCACCGAGGACCTTTAGACCTATAACAGGAAGTTATATAAATGTAGCCTATGATGTTTAATTTACCATTTTGATTACTAATGGCTATTGATTTCTAATTAAGTGAATCTGTTTGCTATCACAACAACCATGATTAACTGTTTTCTTTTCCCACATATACCAAAACATTTGTTGTCAATTTTTTCTAGATATTTCTAAAATCTTGATGGGGTGATGCGAAATTTTAAAATTCTGTGTATTTGGAACTTTAGGTGAAACTATTTTCACAGAAGAGTAATTGGGAAAATTTGAATGAGTAATAGTTCAAAATCAAGAAGCATGTACAACACAAGTTGGGCATTTGTTTAAAAGAACTTAAGATGGATCTTTTATCAAGATTATACCAGGTCATCATACAGATATTTGAACAAGGCACCAAAAAGATGGAACCTAAGAGCCATTTATTTTCCTGATCTTTGAATCTTGGAAGTGCAGTAAGCTATTGATCACTGGAAATCTATTAGCTATGGAATTTGGAGTTGGTTGTGGTTAAAGTGTAACAGCATCTTCAGTTAGCATCAACTAAAAAAAAATAAAAGAATTTTAGTTCTGAGTTTCTGTGATTTAAAAAACTGAATATTTCAAGGAAAGGCATTAAAATATCACTGTTTAGTTGGAGACACAGGGGTCTGGAAACACTGACCCTCCCCCACATGAAAGTACAAACTGCTTAAATGGCAAAATAAAATATTATAGTAATGAAAGTGAATAAGGCAATATTTGTATATTGAGTAAGCATAGGAATTCCAATATTTCCTCTGAAAACATCACTCGACAAATAACATTGTGGCTATAACCTTTTGACAGGATAACTGTAAGATATAGGGGAATGAAATGGACTGTCTTAACCTGAATTGTTCTCCTTTCTTCCTCCAACTTTTAATAGTTAGAAAACATTATTTTTTAACAAACTGTTATTTTTTATTTTCTATATTCTTTGTTTACATTCCAAATGTTTTCCCCTTTCCTGGTTCCCCCTCCCCATAAGTCACATAAACCTTCTTCCCTCCACCCTAAAATAAAAACTTGAGTCTGATACACAAGAACATATGTCCATGACTATGTCCTAATATACCCTTAGTTGTTTCTGTTATGTAAGTATAAGGGAAAATACAGGACTACCTGTTCACAGACAGAACCTTCTTATGAAGAGAAAATGAAGGGGAAGGTATATGTCCCTTATCATTTCCAGACATCCAAAATAAAATTATTGTTTCAGTTTTCCAATAAATGGGTGCATCTAAATATTTCCAGGGTTCCTCATTTAACTTCTAAGGATTGCTTCTTTTGTTGTCATCATTTCTTTGAACATGTATGAAACTGATGCATTCCTCTCCTGATGTGGATACTTGTATAGAATCATAAAGAAATCTGAAAGATTTGAAGAGTGCTTGCATGTTGCAATGCATGGCCCAAAGTGAAAAATGTTGAGAAATATTAATA
The DNA here is from genome assembly GCF_947179515.1 of Apodemus sylvaticus. Classification (NCBI taxonomy): domain Eukaryota; kingdom Metazoa; phylum Chordata; class Mammalia; order Rodentia; family Muridae; genus Apodemus; species Apodemus sylvaticus. The sequence continues at coordinate 149,418,978 of NC_067472.1, forward strand.
CTGAATATAAGGTAGGCAGAGATGTATGATCTAAACAACTTTCGCTGATGAAAATGCAAATTTAATTTGCAGAGTAAAATACAGGATCATTTTTATAGAGAAACAGTTGCCTTTTATGTATTTATCAAATTTTCGTATTTATCAAATTTTCTTATCCTTATTGATCAAAATGAAGCTGCATCTAGAAATAGGAATGTTTCTTCCACAATTAGTTTCACACAATTATTTTAAATGTCCTCTAAATGTGCTGCATTATTTTCTAGTAACAATGTCCTACTACTATAAGATATGAAGAAACAAACAATGTACTATTAAAAAATCATTTCTGTTATTTCATAAATAAACAACCTAGTTTCTTTATTTCAATCCAGTATACCCTTCCCGTTCATCTCATTCCTGTTCATACACTATATCATACTCATCATTGCCTCAAGCACAGTGATTTGTGTCTGGGTTTAGGGGCATGTGTGTGTTTGTGTTGGTGTATGTGTGTGTGCGCACATGCATGCATATGTGTGTGTATGGTCTCTCTCTCTCTCTCTCTCTCTCTCTCTCTTTCTCTGTGTGTGTGTGTGTGTGTTTATGTGTGTGTGTTTGTGTTTCCATTTCATATAGAGATTCACTGATGAGTAATCTTAGAATTTTTTTAAATTTTTTTTTTTGGATATGTTATATAACTTCATTTCAAAAGTTATTGCCTTTCCAGGTTTCCCCTCTAGAATGCACCTGTTCCATCCAGCCTCCTCCAATTTCTATAATGCTTACCCCTCCCACCAACACCCTTCCAATTCACCTCCATGCTAGTGCCCCAAACTGAGTAATCAAGCCTTCACAGGACCAAGAGTTTCTCCTCATATTGTTGCCAGAAAATGTGATACTCTTCCACAAGTGAGGCTGGAGCCTGAGGTCCTTCCATTTGTACTCTTTGGTTGGTGGTTTAGACCCTGGCAGTCTGCTTGGTTTTTATTGTTGTTCTTCTGATTAGTGTGCAAAACCCTTCATCTCCTTCAGTCATTTCTCTGACTCTTCTATTGGAGACGCCATGCTAAATAAAATGTTTGGCTAATAGTGTCTGCCTCTGTATTTGACAAGATTTGGCAAAGTCTTTCAATAAAAAGTTATAATAGTCTCTTGTCAGAAACACTTCTTGCCAGGTGTGGTGGTGCACGCCTGTAATCCCAGCACGTGGGAGGCAGAGGCAGACAGATTTCTGTGTTCGAGGCCAGCTTGGTCTACAGAGTGAGTTTGAATTACAGGACAGCCAGGGCTACACAGAGAAACCCTGTCTCAAAAAAAGAAAAGAAAAAAAGAAAGAAACACTTCTTGGCTACTGCAATAGTGTCTATGTTTGGCATCTGTACAAGGGTTGGATCCATAGGTGCAGCAATCCCTGCATGGCCTTTCTTCCAATCTATTCTACACACTTGGTTTCTGTATTTCCTCCCATGAGTATTTTGTTCCCCATTTTAAGAAGGACACAAGAGACCGTATTTTGGTCTTCCTTCTTCTTGAATTTCTTATGGGCTATGAATCATAAATTTGGTATATTGTAGTTTTGTGATAATATCCATTTATCAGGGAGTGCATGCCACATGTGTTATAATGCAACTGTGTTACATCACTCAGTATATTTTCTATTTCCATACATGTCCCTATGTATTTCATGAAGTCATTGTTTCTAATAGCTGAGTAGAAGTCCATTGTATAAATCAACAACATTCTGTATCTGTTCCTCTGTTGAAGGATATCAGTATCCTTCTAAATTCTAGCTATTATAAGTAAGGCTGCTATGAAGACTGTGGAGCATGTGTACTTGTTATATGTTAGAAGATCCTTTGAGCCCAGAAGTGGTATAGCTGGGACCTCAGCCATACTATACCTAATTTTCTGAAGATGTGACAGACTGATTTCCAGGGCTTGTACCATCTTGCACTCACACCAACAATGGAGGAGTTTTCCTGTTTCTCCACCTCCTCCCCAGCATACTGCTTGCAGATGGATAGTAATATTGTTCAGGGAAGATTAGAATCAGAGTGTACTCGTGATTATGTAGATATATCTGCATCTGAGCACATATAAATAGTGCTAAATTAGCTGAGTATATATTAAAAATATAAAATTAAGTGGCATTTGATTATTAGTAATAGATATTATGGGTAACCACGATGAATTATGTGCAATGTTTGTATTTTTAGCATATTATATCACTTATAAATATTAAGTGTTTTCAAAATAATGACATTTTAATATCAATTCTATGTGTTCTCAAATAGACACTATATGCATATACTCAATGTGCTTGTCTGCATTAGAAAAAAATCTCATGAAAGTATACACACACACAAAGAAATAATGTATAATGTCTAGATTTTGGATATTTGTTTTCTAAAATAAACTTCTCTTTATATATTTTACCATTATTATACTTTAATACACAGTTTATTATGTGGGAAATAGTATGATGAACCTGGCCACAAGTATGACCTTTAATAATTGAAATATTTGTTTCTAAGATGTACTCTGCACAAATATATGAAATAATGTGATATATTTCCAAATAAGCATAGTATTTCAGGTTACTGGGACAGGAAGATTACACGGCATCATCTCTGGAGTGCTTTTGACAAACCATGATTGTAAGAAGCAATCCCGAGTCACAAATGGGTGCTTTATTATAGGTACCATTAGTCAGACGCAGGCTTCAAGGAACAAGCATTACTGGACAGTTGTGTTCGTTTTTAATTAAAGCCAGAAACCTAAGAATACCTTCATAATATTTAGGCATTTTCCTATTTCATCATTTTATTTTATTTCTGATACAACAGGCAGGGAACAGGGAGGAAAGATGGCGGAAAATTTGCTGGAAGCATCTCCATGGTAACAACAGGATTTTTGCCTTTGTTATCATTTTAAAGATCCCTCTCCTGATTGGTCCCAAACCTTTTCTCTGTTTTTCTATGTATACACAGCCAGTCTCAGTCAACCACAGATAAAGAAATATAGTCACATAAAAAATTTTACAGTAATGCTCGTGGTTGATGTCTAGCTCTCGGCTCCTACCAGGCTCTTGCTGTAGGATGACAAAAAGCTGCTCTTTCATGAAAATGAAAAGAAAACATCATCATAGTCAGGTAACTTGCTAGGATTTTTCACATTCCTGCTATGAATGAAACAGCTCCTAGTTGCTGTGCAAGTTACTTGTTATTTTTTGTGAAAATTGCTTCAGTTTTAAAGTATATCATTTGTCCTTCGAGGTATGTTTCATGTTCAAGGATGTTGTGCATTATTTCAGACTTCAGTATGTGACAGAGACACGAAACATGTTGCTTCTTAATATGATTTTGGAGATCAGAACTGTTAAGGATTTTAATATAAGGATAGCAGTTCTCAGTTGGCACCATGAGAATTACCTTAACAAAAATGACACTATAAGAGGAGAAAAACTAAAATACTGCAATTCTCCCTTGATATCACCTTGATACCATCAAAGGTTAAATGATAACAAAAGGCAACAGATTCTCACTCTAGGATCCACCTGAGCAGACAAGTTATTGTAGGGAAATCTACACATACTTATTGTAGCCTTATAACACACTATAAAATACAGACCAAGGACAAGTATTGGAACTTTTTCTGTCATTTATATTCTAAGAAAGTAATTGTCCTGGCTTGGTAATGACTTCCTGGCCAAATTCTTTCTGAGCAAGCACAGCCATGAAAATTACACATTATGAATGCTCTGTAAAATTTATTAAAAAAAATCATAAGAGGTACCGAGGTTTATCCATGGAAGATTTCCTTTTTTCTTTTCTTTTTTTCATTTGTTTTGTTGTTTTTCGCTTCCGTTTCAAATATTACCACCTTTACCAGATTTCAGTGAAATTATGGAATGATGCTTCTCCTCAGGACTCCTCTCCACTTCTGGCTGATGTGAAAGGTGCTCCATATCATGAGAGTAAGAAATCTATCCTTGCCCCTTGCTGGTTCTAGCACTCAGAATAGCCTGTCTTGAACCTCACATGTTCTGCACCTGGACCTAACGTTGTGAAAGAGCAGGTAAGGGTTTGTCCAGTCAACAAGTTTGCAGTTAATTAGACTGTGTATGGGATTGATACCCTCTTCCCCATAGCCACATGACATAGTTGAGAGATATTACCTAAGGGTCCTGAAAACAGGTGCACTGAACCTCATCCTCATTGGCTACAGTAGTTGTGAATGGACTTACTACAACTCATCTTGGCATCACTGTAGAACTTATTTTTCTTTTTTAAGGAGAGAAAGCTTATGAATTTTTTGATAGAATAGTCATAGGCATTATTAGAGGGAAATGCATTTTACAGAATGCAGTGAAATTGTCTTAGCATACATTATTCATATGTTAGTATGGAACAAAAATATTTCAAGAATATTAATTGTACCCGAGAAGTAAAAATAAATGCTGCATTTGTACAGACACATGCTCAACCATACAAAAAAAAACTACATAACACAAACAATTGCTGAGAGTATGCATATTTGTTAAATATTTTTTGACATGGTATACAATAGAGTTTATTCAGGGCAGAGGATGGGAGTTAGTGGGATGTGGAGGGAGAGAGAGAGAAAGAGAAAGAGAAGAGAGAGAGAGAGAGAGAGAGAGAGAGAGAGAGAGTAGAGAGAGTAGAGAAGTAGAGGCCAACCATGACCACATAGAGAGAGGGGGAAGGGGAGAAGAGCACAAGAGGGACTAAGAGGTGAGAGTGCCAAGAGGCAAGAGCAATGAGAGAGCAAATATTTCTTTTATATAAAAATACCTCTTTGTTGGTCAACCATTTGTTGACCAATATGTCATTGACAGATATTCTATGGTAACTGAATGTCATTTGGAAGCTCACTTGGAATTCAGCATCTTTTTTTTTAAAGAAGAACACAGATCTATATAATGATGTCTTAATAAAAAATATTTTCCCCAGTGTCTAAACAAGCTTCTCTCCTCTTCTCTTTATTATCTTTTATCAAGTCTGGACTTGTCCCAGTCCCATTCTGCCCTGTGACAGCAACTCATCAAATACTTGCAGCCTAGACTCGAAAAGGATTTCCACATTTCACAAGCCCCAACAGACTAGAATTCTACACACTCTGTGGAATCAAGTCTCTTAAGGGTTAAGTCATTCTTAAACCACTGAGTCCATATCAGGCAGTATTCTGTTGTACATAGATCACCTTATATCACATAGTGGAAGCTCTGTTTGATAGTTCAGTGGCTAAGACATTTTCATTGTACAGGATACTTGTGACTATTAGACTTCCTATTGAATTTCCCTCTTCACACTCTTCCAGGTTTCCCCTAATTCAACCAGAGAATTTCGCAGATTCTGTCAGTTGCTTGGGTATAAGTATCTGCATCTGATTCTTTCAACTGCATGTTGGGACTCAGAAGGCAGCCATGATAGGTTCCTGTGTGTAAGCAGAGTACAGTATAAGTAAGAGGGACAGGCCATAGAGCGTCCTTTTGAGATTGTTCCACATTTGTACCTGTCATTCGACCTTCTATCCCCCAGTCCCTTCTCCATTTATTCAGTAAAGGTCTTTTACACAGGAACAATTCTGGTTCATAGTGTTTTACAGTGGGATGACTACACTAATTGATACCTGACATTCTACTGGAGGAGGATTCTACAAGTTCTCTCTCCACATTCTAGGTTGGTTCATCTTAGCTCCAACCTTTTGTGTCCTGAGCTTTTCTTATATTCCATATCTCTGGTACATTCTTTGGGGCCTCGAGCCTCCTACCTCCTGAAGTTGGTTGCTTCCAATTAATCTTCTGACACTTGAGCATCACATCTTGTTTCCCATCCCCAATACCTGATCATGTTTCCTGTTTCCTCTATATGTAACCGCTCCCACACAAGTCCCTTTCTCCATCAGTCCCTTGTGATTGATTTCTCCTCCCTCTAAAATAGGGTTGAGACAACCTTACTTGGGCCATCTGCTTGCTCACCTTTTTGTTTCTTCATATTGTATGAGGGGTATTATTAATTTGGCTAATACCCTCTTGTTAGTGAATACATAAAATGCATGTCCTTTTTGTTCTGAGTTACCTCAGTCATGATGTTCTTGTTTTTAATAACTGAGTAATATTGCATTGTGAAATATGTCTCATGTCTTACTTTATGTGATATCTTGGTTCTTTCCAGATCCTTGCTGTCACAAATAAGACCATTTATGATCATACTGGAAATCATGCCCCTGTGGCATGGCAGGGCAACTTTTGGATATTCAATTAGATCAATTACCAGTTTTCTGAGGAATTTCCATATGGATTTCCAGAGTGTTTGTATCATTTTGCAATCCCATAACCAGTTGAGGAGTGTTTTTCTTTCTCCACATGCTTGCCAACATATGCTGTTATCTCAATTTATTTTTGTTTATCAATTTTCAGAAATGTAAGGTGGAATATCAGTGTCATTTTCATTTGCAGTTCCATAATCAGTAATGACTTTGAAATTTCTTTAAGTACTTTGCAATCATTCCATATTATTCAGTTGTGAAATCTCTGTTTAGTTCTATACCCTAGTTTTTGATTTGGTTGTTTGCTTTTTTGATGGTTAGCCTCCTGAGTTGTATATGTATTTTGGATCGTACCACTCTAATGAGAGTGGGATTAGTAAAGATTTTTTCCCAATCTATATGTTGTCGATTTCCCCTATTGAATATAACCTTTGCCTTACACAAAACTTCTTGTTTCCTTAGGTTCCCTTGATCAATTCTTAATATTCTTAATATTAGAGGATGCAACATTTTCAATCATTTTAGTATTCCGCACCAAACATGCACACCTTGTCAATGAATTCAAGGATCTTCCTAAGCTTCCTCTTTTATTGGATTTAGTGTATCTGATTTTATTTTGAGGTCCTTAATCCACATAGAGTTTAGTTTTGTGCAGGTGACAAATGTGGATCATTTTTAATTTTTTACAGAAAGACTGACAGAGCAGCACCATTTATTGAACATGCTGTCTTTTTGCCAATGTTTAGTTTTTGCTCATTTGTCAAAAATCAACTGTACAGAAGTGTGCCAGTTTATTTCTGGGTCTTTATTTCTATTCCATTTAATCACCTGTCTATATTTGTACCAATAGCATGCATTGTTTATGACTATTGCTCTGTAGGACCATTTGAGGTAAGGAATGGTGATTCTTCCAGAAGTTCCTTTAATTTTGAGAATTATTTTCACTATCATGCTTTTATTTTTATTTCTTTTTCTGGTTTTTTTTTTTTTTTTTTTTGACATTGAGAATTACTCTTTTGATGTCCGTGAAGATTTTTGTTGTAAATTTGATGGGAATTTCATTGAGTTTGTTGCTTACATTTGCTAAAATGGCCATTTATTCCAAGTTAATCCTGACAATCCTTCAGAATTGAAGATATCTCAAGTTTCTGAGATCTTCTTTAATCTCTTTCTTTAGAAACTTGAAGTTCTTTTCATACAGATATTTCTCTTGCTTGGTTAGATTTACTCCAAGATAATTCATATGATTTCTGATTATTATGAAGGGTGTTGTTTCTCTATGTCCTTAATTTTTTAGTAGCATCCAGTCAACTTAGCTTGTATTATAATCATGTTAATTTTCATACAATGACAAAATTGTGTTACTCCTGTCATAATATATCTTTGTTAAGTGGCATGATTTCACATGATCATGTCTACATCTCTATGTGTTTTTTTCTCCTTCTATATTCTTTGTTTACATTCCGAATGATTTCCCCTTTCCCGGTTTCCCCCTCCCCATAAATCCCATATGCCCTCTTCCCATTTCCTGTTCCCCAATCAACACCCTCCCACTTCTCTGTCCTGGTAATCCCCTATATTGCTGCATCAAGCCTTTCCAGTGCAAGGGCCCTATCCTTCCTTCTTCTTGGGAATCATTTGATATGTGAACTGTCTTTTGGGTATTCTGGGCTAATATCCACTTATCAGAGAGTGCATTCCATGTGAGTTCTTTAGTGATTAGATTAACTCACTTAGGATGATATTTTCCAGTTCCAACATTTGCCTAAGAATTTCCTGAATTCCTTGTTTTTAATTGCTAAGTAGTATTCAATTGTCTAAATAAATATACCATATTTTCTGTATCCATTCCTCTAATGAGAGACATCTGGGTTCTTTCCAGCTTCTGTCTATTATAAATAAGGCTGCTATGAAAATAGTGGAGCATGTGCCCTTATTGCATGCCTGAGAATCTAAGTAGTATTAATTCACATTAACTTACGAGGAAATATTTGCCTGTACTTATTTAATTTGCTTATTTTTTTTTTTATTTTATATATTGTTTGTTTACATTCTAAATGATTTCCCTTTTCCCAGTTCCCTCCTCCCCATAAGTCCCATAAGACCTCTTCCCTCTTCCTGTTCCCCAATCAAGCCCCTCACACTTCTCTGTCCTGGTAATCCCCTACATTGTTGCATCAAGCTTTTCCAGGACAAGGATCCTCTCCTTCCTTCTTGTGAATAATTTGATATGTGAATTTTGTCTTGGGTATTCAGAGCTTCTGGGTTAATATCCATTTATCAATGACTGCATTCCATGTGTGTTCTTTTGTGATTGGGTTGCCTCACTTAGGATGATATTTTCCAGTTCCAATCATTTGCCTAAGAATTTCATGAATTCCTTGTTTTTAATTGCTGAGTAGTATACCATTATGTAAATATACCACATTTTCTGTATTCATTCCTACATTGAGGGACATCTGGGTTCTTTCCAGCTGGGGGCTATTATAAATAAGGCTGCTATGAACATTGTGGAGCATGTGTCCTTATTGCATGATGGTGAATCCTCTGGGTATATGCCCAGGAGTGGTATAACAGGGTCCTCCACAAGTGTCATGCGCAGTTTTCTGAGGGACCACCAGACTGATTTCCAGAATGGTTGAGCCAGCTTGCAATCCTACCAGAAGTGGAAGAGTGTTCCTCTTTCTCCACATCCTTGCCAACACCTGCTGTCTCCTGAGTTTTTAGTCAGCCATTCTGACTCAGGTAAGGTGAAAGCACAGGGTTGTTTTGATTTTAATTTTCCTAATGACTAATGAAGTTGAACTTTTCTTAAGGTGCTTCTCAGTCATTCAAAATTCTTCAGGTGATGATATTGTGTTTAGCTCTGTACTCCATTTTTGGTAGTGTTATTTGGCTCCCTGGAGTCTAACTTATTGAGTTCTTTGTATATATTGGATATTTGTCCTCTGCCACATGTAGGATTGGTGAAGATCTTTTCCCACTTTGTTGGTTGCTGTTTTGTCTGATTGACAGTGTCCTTTGTCTTACAGAAACTTTGTAATTTTATTAGGTACCATTTATAAGGGTGGACATTTGGAATTTTCTTCCCCTAGTTTAATATAGTAATGTTAATTATGGGTTTTTGATTATTCACAAAGAATCAATAAATGATAAACCATGAGTATCCCAATATCTCTACAATCTCTATGTGACTCTAATATAGCTTTGTGTCTCCTAAAAACAGAACTGAGTATGCTAGCCAAGGAAGTCCCAAAATGAATTGCTCATTAGTGTACCTATGCGAGTATCATGGTTTGTGCTGGATAAAAACTTCATGGTGCAGCCTTACCATCAAAAGTTACAGAATACAGCAAAGAGCCCATTTCCTGCTTTATAAATTAACACAATAAACTTGTTTATTACCCAGAGAGAATGTTGGTGAAATTCTTTAGATCTGTTTTATATAAGTTAAATTGAGGGTCAGACAGCATTTATATCTTATACCTCTGCTACTGAAAACATATCCACATATTTTATTGTAACTCTTTAAAGTTCATGCAATTAATGCTAATTGTTTTTACATACAAGTACATATATATTTCACTATTGAAATATAAATTAAATTAGATCAATATATAATATTAGTTGTGTGAATGTGTGATTTTAGTGATGACCATTTTATGTTAGATAAGAAATTGGCATGCTCTTCTTTAGAGAAGTTCATTAACTGATGTCATATTTCTTCAGGTGCCCAAAATACTTTACTGAATTTGGAGGTTCCCTGGCTATTGAGATACACATAAATATATGGATTGTGGTCCTATTTTATTAAACTCTTGAGATTTTATTTGTGCATTTTGTTACACAAAAGACAGTTTGAAAATAGCCATTGTCCTATTCAGCTGGATAATATAATCTTTCTGTCCACATTCTGCAATATTGTCTAATATTTCGATTAGTAATGTATTTTGTGGATCGATCTGATAGGATTAGACAAGCCACTATAAATTCTTTGCAGTTTAAACTCTCCAGTAATTTGAGTGTTACTGCAGTAGAATTTATGATTCTACTGAAGGTGAAACTTACAGTTTGTTGTTGTGTATAAAGATTGTTAGAAATTATACTGTTTCAGAGAGTTAGCAGGTAGAGATTTTCCTTATTTCCTATGGTTGATATGTTGAGTTAAAACAGAATGTATCATTTTAAATTTAGATAACACACACAGATTAACCAAACATATGTGGAAATTGTGATGAAATGGTAGATATGAGTGCATAGAACTTTCTTAAGCTAATTAATTTTCTATATACTTGTGATAAAAAATGAGTTGAGATTTTACAAAATGCAAATAACATATGAGGAATATTCATAATAAATACACCCCACCGAAGACTTAATACCACAGATTCTCTTTGACTCCATCTTATATCTACACATACATTTATTTTAAAAATTTCATGAAATATGTTTTGATCATATAATCTTGCCTACCCAAATTTGCCCACATCTTTCCTTCTACCTATATATTGATGTTAATTTGGATTCTCTCTATAAAAATAAATTACAAAAAAATATTTTTTTTCCAGACAGGGTTTCTCTGTATATTCCTGGCTGTCCGGGAATAGACTTTGTAGACCAAACTGGCCTTGAGCTCATAAATCTGCTTACCTTAGCCTCCCAAGTGCTGGGATTAAAGGAATGTACAACAACTCTCCATCTGAAAAATAGTTTTTTGAAATGCACAAAATAGATTTTATTGCATGTTGTGTAACCACTCCTGATCATGAACCTTGGCCAGAAAACATGGGTTTGTCCTCAATATCACTTCATCAAAGAAACCCAACTTATCACTAACAGCTATCAAATGAGGATAGAATTTTTTTGAAGGTGATGTATATAAATTCACTTTTCTGGAATTTGTCTTTATCAAGAGTGTTATATCTGGCTTTTATATGATTAAGCAGTTTTCAGACTTAAATTAAACTGACAATGGTTATTGGCAAAACAAAACAAAAAAACAAATCAAACAAAAAACAAATCAAACAATTCATTTCATTGCCAGACATGTTAAGTAATATAGGTTTATATTATTGTTCATTATTTCTTTCACATTGTATGTTACTATGCACTTTACACAGGAGATATGTAGTGGATATTAAAATCAGAGAACAATACAACAAATTCAAAAATCAAAACAAAACAAAACTCTCTCTCTCTCTCTGTCTCTCTCTCTCTCTCTCTCTCTCTCTCTCTCTCTCACACACACACACACACACACACACACACATACTGAAACAAAACAAAAATGCACAAACATTCTTAAGTGTAGTTGAAGGAATGGAAGAAATAGAGGCATATAACATAAAGGGGGTTGTGATGGAAAGGACCTGAATCACCCTAACCACAGTAGGATGAGGAACATTGTAAAAGAGAGTAAATATTCTTCCTTTTAACGTGTGTTGTTTTCTTAGTAATGATTGAATAATTGTACAATATCCTTATTACTCTGGATCATATATTTTTTCAAACTGTAATATATTTTGAGCCATTAACATTAATAAGACATGCTATGCAACGTGAAAACATGGTATACATTTGAATCTGTTAGTACAAATAACTGCTTCTCAAAGAAAAGTAAGTAGAGATAATTGGAAAGTATGTTCAATGCGGGAGTGTACTTTGTCAGAAGATTGGGTCACTTGTGACATGGAGGGTATAAAAGACTCTTTGGTGTTTCTTCAGTGACATAGGCACTGCTCATAGAGTAATAGCATAAACACAGTCATATCTCCTGACAACTTCAATCAAGTATGTAAATTCTATAGTAGAAACAGTAGCATATCTTTATAGGAATGCATCAGAGTTCAGAGGAAAGAAACTATTATTAGTTATTGGTATTTGACAAACTCCTTGCAGATGTGCTATAGATCTCTCTGTATTTGATCACATTACAAGAGTGCTAAATTAGCTGAGTGTGTATTAAAAGACAGAAACATGCCTTTTAGATAATTGAACTTTTTGTTTCTAATTGTACTGTCCATAATTATTTGAAATAGTACGATATATTTTGAAATAAACAGAGCATCTCAGGATACTGGCACATGAGATTGCACAGGTTCAGCTCTGGAGTACATTTGACAGCCTGTGATTACAAGAAGCAGTTCCTAGACACAAATGGAGACTTTATTATAGGTTGCGTTAGCCAGACACAGGTTCAACAGCACATGCATTACTGACAGTTTTGTCTGTTATTAAATAGAGCCAGAAATCAAATAATAACTATAAAATACATTGGTATTTCTCCTACTATTTAATTTTTTATTGCTGATGCAACAGGCAGGGAAGAGGGGAATAAAGTTGGAGGACATTGGATGGAAATATCTCCATGGTAACACAGGCTTTAGCCGTTTTTATCATTTGTGTGATCTCCCTTCTGATTGGTCTCAAAACTTTTCCCTATTTTTCTACATATACTCTGCCAGTCTCAGTCAACCACAGTGAAAGAAATCTATTCACATAAAAAAAAAAATCCAGCAATCGATCTGGTTGATGTCTAGCTTTCAGCTCAAACCAAGCTCTTGCTGTAGTTTGACAACCAGCTGCTCTTTTGAGAAGTAGGAGTGCAGATGAAAATGATAAGAAAATGTCATCATGGTCAGGTAACTTACTTTTACTCTTCACATTATTGCTCTGAATGAAACTGTTTCTGTTTGTTGCAAGTTATTTGTTATTGTTTATGTTCACTTTTAGTATCTATCAAGTTCACTTTTAGTATCTATCATTCAGTAAAAGGTGTAGGAGTTTTATTTCATCTTCAAGGATACTGTATAATTCAGCCTTCAGTATATGACAGAGACAGAAGACCTGTTGCTTCTTAATATGCTTTGGAGGATCAGATCTATCAGGATTTTTATTTCAGTACTGAAGTTCTCCCTGGGCACTATGAGACTTTCTGGAATGTTCTCTGACATTACCTTATCTAGTGGGCCACTACACTCTGAAAACACTAAAACCCATCACTGCAACTCTCCCTTGCCATAATTTTGCTATTATCCAAGGTCTCAGATGCTTTCCATTATATTTCAATCCAAATTCAAATATCAGATTTACTTTCTTATTGTTGAAATAAAGTCTTATGTTCATGATTACATATTTGCATACTTCATTCTTTAAGGACAGTCAAAGCAAACAGTTTGTAGGTCCTCCAATTAAAAAAGGTTAACATACAAAAATTCATTGTCTTTTTTTGTTTTTTACTTTGAATTTTAACACACTAAATTTCCAGAAAGCATACAGTTTCCATGACTCAGAGTATATAAGTGAGATTAGTTGAATTGCTTTGTCTTAATCACTATTTACTACCACTGATCATTTATTTCAACTGTGTTTATTAGATATCATCATGTTGCTATTTTGTGTTCCATGTTAACTTTACAAAATCAAGTTTCTCCTCATGGGTACAATCCAGGAGCCTCGGTTGCATCTAATTTTATCTAAAGATCTATATGGGGAAGAATCAATTGATGTTAATAGGTTAAATCTATCCAGTTCACACATGTAAAAGCAGATAATCGCCAACGCCTTAATGTTTTACAATGTGAATTGCTATGACAGGAATGTGTTACCTTCATAATATCCTTCTCTTCAGACTCTATGTAGGAAGGATCCTAAATGAAAAAAAAAGTATGTTACCAAATCTATTGGTTATATACCTGGACTGATTTAGATAGATTGCCCTGTTTCTCAGGCTTCTGAATTTTAGGATGATGGGTTTTGATATATAAATATAGGAATAGCAAAAAATATACCCTCATTTCAAGAGAGTAAATTTGGGGGGGTTGGTTAGTTTTTTGGGGGTTTTTTGTTTGTTTTTTGTTTTGTTTTGTTTTTTTGAGACAGGGTTTCTCTGTGTAGCCTTGGCTGTCCTGGAATTCACTTTGTAGACAAGGCTGGCCTCAAACTCAGAAATCCTCCTGCCTCTGCCTCCCAAGTGCTGGGATTAAAGGTATGCGGCACCACCTCCCGGCTCAATAAAGCAAATTTAAGCTCTGTAGGTACCACTAAGTGACCACTTTTCTCAACTCATTGCCTCTTTGGATCTTGCATGTTTTATAGTTAGATATGCCAGTTGATGTGTATATAACATCAAATTCTACCTATGTATGAGTATTTTACTTAGAAATAAAGTTCTTACTGTATTAAACGGCCATTTAAGTGGAGGTAAAAATTGATGTCTATTTTTATGTGTCCCTAATACAAGTACCTGGGAAAAAAGAAGTCATAGTCTCCTCTGAAGAAACATCGGGTCTTGATTGGTAAAATTTAGTAACTGCTATAATCCTGTACATCTGTGTTTATACAAAGAAGCTATTACAATATTCCAGGTCTATTACTTCAGGGGTACCTTTCTTTTTTCTTTAACTTTATATTAGAAATTTTCTACAATTAAATTCCAAATATTACCCACTGTCCTCTTTACCATCTGAAAACTCCCTCTCCCATCCCAACTTCCACTGCTCATAAACCCTTTCACTCCCACTTCCCTATCCTGGCAGTCCCCTATATTGGGGTATTGAGCCTTCACAGGAATAAGGGCCTGTCTTCTCAGTGATGTCCAACAAGACCATCCCCTGCTACATATGCATCTGGAGATATTTGTATTCCTTTGTTGGTGGTTTAGTCTCTGAGAGCTCTAGGGTGTTGGTTGGTTCATATTGCTGTTAATACTATGGGAATGCAATCCCTTTCATCCCCTTGGTCCTTTCTCTATCTTCTCTATTAGGAACCCTGTTTTCAGGCCAGTGGTAGGCTGACATCCATTTCTGTATTTGTTAGGTACTGTCAGATCTTCTCAGGATACAGCTAATCAGGCTGCTATCAGCAAGCATTCGCTGGCATGTACAATAGTATCTTGGTTTGCTAACTGAATATTGTGTGGTTGCTCAGGTGGGGCAGTCTCTGTATGGTCTTTCGTTCACACTGTGTTCCACATTTTGTCTCTGTATCTCTTCCCATTTTTATTTTGTTTCCCCTTCTAAGAATGTCATAAGTATCCACACTTTGGTCTTCCTTCTTTTTGAGCTTCATATAGTCTGTGAATTATATCTTAGGTGTCCTGCCCTCCGGGGATAATGTCACCTTATAAGTGAGTATAACCACATGTGTTATTTTGTGACTGAGTTACCTCACTTAGGATGATATTTTATAGATCCATTCATTGTCCTAAGAATTTCATGAATTCATTGTTTTTTAGACATGAGTTGTACTCCATTGCTGAAATGTACCATATATTCTCTATCAATTCTTCTGTTGAGGGACATCTGGGTTCTTTCCAGCCTCTGGATATTATAAATAAGGATGTTATGAACATAGTGGAGAGTGGTTCCTTATTACATGTTGGAGCAGCTTCTGCATATAAGACCATTAGTGGTACACCTGTGTCTCCAATGGAACCTCAAAACTGCAAAGTTTCTTTAATGCATGGAACCCTATCAATAGGACAAAATAGAAATGAAGAAATTGAGGGAAGTTCTTAACCAATCCTACATGAGACAGAGGATTCCTATCAAATATATACACATAAGTGAAGAAGTTAAATTCCAATGAACCAAATAATACTACAACATGGGGTACAAACTTAAAAAAAATGAATTCTCAAATGAGGAAAACTGAATGACTGAGCACCACCTAAAGAAATGTTCAACATCCTTGTCATCAGGGAAATGCAAATCAAAACAACCCTGAGATCCTTCTCCACACAGTTTAGAATGGCTAAGATCAAAAACTCAGGTGACAGCAGAAGCTGGTGAAGATGTGGAGAAAAAGGAACAGTCCTCCACTGCTGGTAGGCTTGCAAGCAGGTGCAGCCATTCTGGAAATCAGTTTGGCGATTCCTTAGTAAATTGATGAAGTACTACCGGATGTACCCATTTCTTAAGTTTCATCATTTGGTTCACATTTGCTTTGTAGTAAAAAAAAAATCCAACAATTTTTAATAAGGATTTTCCTGTGACAATTCTGTGAATAATGTGCTATAGCTTTCAGTAAACCACTTTAGTATGAAAAGCATGAGTCATTTACTTAACACAAGCTTATTCTCCAACAATCTTGAGAGAAGAGGATCTGAAAATGAAGGAAGAGATATAGGAATAGTTTCACATACAGTCTAGTCTTCCATTCCAAGGCAAATGTTGGCATCTAGTTACATTATCTGTGCCCCTGGTAAATAGGTACTCTAGCTGGGCTTGAAGTTTGTTTCCATCCTCATTAAATGACAACAAAGGGCAGCAGATTCTTACTCTAGGATCTGTAGATTCAGGCAATATATTTTAGGGAAATCAAAATACTTACTGTAGCCTTTTAAAAGGCAAGAAACTAGAAGTCGATATCAATTATTGAAGTTTTGTCTTTCCTTTAAACTAGAAGAAATTCATCATCCTTACTTGCTAATGATTTCGTGGGCAGCATCTTTCAGAGCTCAAACAGCTCTGAAAATAACAAGTTAATAATGTTCTGTAAAATTTACCAAATAAACTCATCAGATACCTAGAATTAACCTTGGAAAATTGTGTTCTTTTTTTTCTTTATTTTTCTTGTTATTTTATTCATTTATTTTTCTAATTTTATCAGCTTTCCCACTTCCCACCACCACCACAACCCTCTTCCCTCCATATCACCTTGCCTCATGAAGGTGATCCCACATCTACCCACTCCCTCCTGCTTCAGTGCCCTAGCATTACCCTACTGTGGATCATTGGGCCTCAACAGGACAAAGGCACTCCTCTTCCAATGATGCCCTGTAAAGCATTGCTCTTCCTAAGATCCAGCAGGAATCATGGGTCCCCACATGTGTACTCTTTGATTGTTGGTTTAATCTTTGGGAACTATGCAGGGCCTGGTTAGTTGATAGTTCTGTTCTTTTTTAGAGTTGCAAACACCTCCGGCTCCTCCAGTCCTATCCCTAATATCACCATTGTTATCCCTGCATTCAGTCTAATGCTTTGTTTCAGGAAACTACATAGAACAGTGAGGGATATACATTGGTTTCACCTCTATTTAGTGTAAAGCTTTATTTAATTTTTTTCTTTGTTGTTGAGTTCCAGTACAATTTTTTACCCTTTGTCTTCTCCTACCCTTCAGCATGATATTTTTGCTCATTTTGATGTACATGGTTTATTGTAATTTAATTGTCATTACATAAGCATATCTGAACACATGTTCATGTTTATTCTTCAGATATATAAATAGAGTCCATTTAGTTTGTATACCGCTATGCTTGTATATTTTTTAGGGCTGATCACTTTTATGGATTAAAAAATCAATTGCTTTTCTTTCCAGATCCCTGTATTACTTGCTGTCAGTATTTTTAAGTGCTTAAAATATTTTGAAAATCTACTTTGTTAGTATAATTACTGGCATTTCTAAAAGACATAATCTTACAGAAAATAGATTTATATCATTCATCTTTCCACCTTTCTTGTCCCTCTTACTCAATAACTCCTAGATTGAAATTCAGAAGATGTTTAATCAAACCATTGGCTCAGTGTGTTCCACTTGATGCTTTGATTTGTTGTGGTGTTCTGCTTTTATTTGGAAGGTTATCTATGGGAATTTTAAGAAGCCTTTTTCAAAACAAATGTGGAATTATCATTTGAAGAGTATATTGCTTTCTAAAAAATCATATTTGTATATTAGACTTACATTTAGGTAGAATGTTGATATTCTGATGATATTTAGCTGATTACTAATGTTTATTTCCTAATTTATATAGCTAAATAATGTACCATTTTCCTCCTTATGTATTCCTTTTGATCACTAGAAGCCTAGTATGTACTATCCTATTATTATTTCTATTCTTTACCCACACAATTGTCCATTTTTAATTTTATTCTTCCTGCATTTACAATTGCTTAGTTGCCCTGATATAAAGTGTTAAAACTTCGATCCTCTAAAGAGAAAAAATGGCATCTTTCACTAATAATCTACATTACCACAGTCACTGAGAACATTTCTAGTTCTGTTTCTCTATTATTAAATATTTCTTTCTATTACAAGTCACATGATATACTTGACATATTGTCATCAATCCTTCATGAACTGAAGCACAGTTATGCAGTTTCCATTTGTGTGTGTGTGTGTGTGTGTGTGTGTGTGTGTTGTAAATATATTACTAATAAACATACTCAAGGAAGTACAAAGCAGAATATTGTTGAGTACCTTTAGATATAGAACCAGGAGTGATATAAGAGTAGCCTACAATATTTAAATTTAGCTACTCAATATTTCTGCCTACTGATTTCTAACTAAATTGAACCACTTTGCTGTCATATCAACATTAATTGTTCCATTTTCACACACATGGAAAAACATTAGTTTTCAATATTTTGTTCTTATTTCTGAAATTTTGCTTGGGTGATATTTAAGTTTAAACTTCTATATATTTGGAACTCTAGCTAAATCTATTTTAACAAATAAATATCACTGGAAAAATTGAATGAGTAATCGTTTAGAACCAAGAATAAGGCAGAACATAAAATGCGTTTGTGTAAAGGAGCTAGAGATGAATATTTTTTCAAGATTATACCAGGTAATCACATGGATATTTGCACAAGCCAGCGATAAGGGAGAACCTAAGAGACACATTTTTGTCTGAGCTTTGACTCTGGGAAAAATATTGAGTTATTGATCGCTGGAAATCTATTAGCCATAGAATTTGGAATTTGGTGAGGTTAAAGTATAAGAGCGTCTTCAGTTATCATCAACTAAAAAGTTATTAAATGGGCTTTAGTTCTGAGTTCCCATGGTATGAAGGAACAAATGAATATTTCAAGGAAAGTTGTAAAAGAAGATTTTTTTTTTAAGTTGGAGACACATGACTTGGAAACACTGGCCCCCACACAAAAGTACAAACTGTTTATATGGCAAAATAAAGATTATAGTAGTGAACGTGAATAAGGTAATATTTGTATAGTAAGTAAGCATAGAAATTTCACTCTTTCCTATAATAATATCACTGAGAAAATAAGAATATTGTGGCAATACCCTGTTGACAGGATAGCAATTAGATTGTATGTAGACTAAGGTAAAGGAGAAATGGATGATCATAACCTGAATTGTTCCCCCTTCTTCCTCCGACTCTTTGTAGATAGAAAAATAATATTTTCATAACCTGCTATTTTACCACAAAGAAAAATTTGAGTTGTTTCTCTTGTGTAAGAAAAAGGCAAAACACAGGAATAACTGTAGATAGACACAACCTCCTTATAGAGAGAAAATAAAATGTAAGGTATATGTCTGTGTTCGTTTTCAGGCACACAAAAATTAATTATTGTTGCAGTTTTCCAAGCAAGGTGTGGATCTAAAGATTTCCACAGGGTTTCATTTAAATTATTTTCAAAGTTGCTTCTTCTGTCATTATTCCTTTGATCATGTGTGAAACTGATGTGCTTCTCTCATGACTTGTAGAACTGTATAGACTCATAAAGGTATAGGAAAGGACTGAAGAATGCTTTCAGTATCATGTTTATTCCTTTTCCAAGGTATGGCCCAAAGGAAAAAAAAAGAGTTGAGCATTATTAATACTGAATATAAAATAGGCACATATGTATGATTCAGCAATTTTCACCGAATGAACTGCAAATTTACTTGGCAGAGTAAACTACATGGGTCAATTTTATAGAGAAACCATTGTCCTGTATGTACATAACAAATAGTCCTATCCTGTTTGATCTAAGAATGAAGCTCCATCTAGAAATCCTTATAGTTACTCCTACTTTAGTTTCACATGGACATTTCCAAATGTCCCCTAATGATGCTGCTTGACTTTTCAGTAACAATATCCTACTACTATAAGGTTTGAAGAAAAAACCTACACACCATTCAAAAATTAAAGGTCTGGTAGCTCTTATAGTCCTGAAATATAAAGAAATTCTTAAAAGGGATAGCCTACAACACTCCACTTTGTGGTAATTCAATACACTAAAATGTTAAATAACATTAAGTTCATTCAATGTTTTACATAAGAATTGCATTTTTTGTGTGCATCTATTTCATGAGGCAGTTTAAAAAGACACATAGATAAACAGGAATAATTTTATTATGCATTTCCTTAATTTCAGAAATATACAACCCAATTTCTGTATTGTAATTCAAGTATACCCTTCCAGTTTATCTTCTTCCCTTCCATGCACTGTCATACTCTTCATCATTACAAATATAGTGGTTTGTGTGGGGGTTTAGGTGTATGTGTGTGTATGTGTGTGCATGTGTGTGTCTGTGTGTGTGTGTCTGTGTGTATGTGCTCCCTGTCTCTCTCTCCCTTTGTATGTTAGTGTGCTTAAATTTGTGTGTGTCCATTTTTTATTGCAGTTCACAATCCTGAGTAATCACACTGTGGAATCAATCCTTTACAGGACCAATGACTTCTCACATATTGGAGCCAGGAAATTCAATACTCTACACCATTTGTGGCTGGAGCAATGGGCCCATTCATATGTACTTTTTGGATGGTGGTTTCATCCCTGGGACCTCTGGCAGTCTGCTTGGTTTTTATTTTTGTTCTTCCTATTAGTTTGCAGAACCCTTCATCGCTTTCAGTCATTTATCTAATTCTACAATTGAAAACTTGATGTTACATCCAATTGTTGACTGATAGCATCTGCCTATGTATTTGTCAAGCTTTGGCAAAGCCTCTCAGTGGAGACCTATGCCAGGTCGTGTCAGCAACAGGTCTTAGAATCTGCAATAGTGTGTGAATTTGGCATCTGTGTATGGGGTGGATCCCTCAGTACAGCAATCCCTGCATGGCCTTTCCTTCCAACTCTTCTACACTGTTGATTTCTATATTTTCTCACATGAGTACTTTGTTCCCCCATTCTACGAAGAATCCAAGAAACCATATTTTTTGCTTCCTTCTTCTTGAGCTTCATATGGGCTATGAATTGTAACTTGGGTTTTTTGAACTTTTGGGTAAATATCCACTTATCAATGAGTGCATGCCAATTTTGTTCTATTGTGACTGGGTTGCATCACTCAGGCTATTTTATAGTTCCATCCATTTCCCTAAGTGTTTCATCATGATATAATTTTTAATAGCTGAGTAGTAGTCTATTGTGTAAATGTCCCACATTTTCTGTATCCCTTCCTCTGTTGAAGGCCATCTGGATATTTTCCAACCTCTAGCTGTTATAAGTCTTCTATGAAGATTGTGCAGCATGTGTCCTTGTTATGATTGATCAGCTTTTGGGTAAATTCCCAGGAGTGGTATAGCTGGCACCACAGGAACTACTATGCTAAATTTTTTGAAAATTTTAGACTGATTCCTAGGGGTTGTACCATCTTGGACTCACACCAACAATGGAGGCACGTTCCTCTTTCTCCACCTCCTCCTTAGGAAGTTATGTCACATGAATTTCTGATCTTAGCCATTCTGACTCTCTAAGGTGGATTGGAATGGTTGTTTTGATTTTTGTTTCCCTAATGACTATGGATGCTGAACATAGCTTTAGTTTCTCTCTGGTCAATCTCTATTCCTCATTTTAGAATACTTTATTTAGCTCTCTACCACAATTTTAATAGTGTTATATAGTTCTTTGGAGTCTAACTTCTTGAATTATTTGTATATATTGAATATTAACCCTCTACACGATATAGGACTGGTCAAAATATTTTTTCCAAATTGTTGGTAGTCATTTTGTCCAATTGCCATTATCCAATTCTTTACAGAAGCTACACAATTCTTTGATTTCCCAATTCTCTATTGTTGATCATAGAGCATAAGCCAAGGGTGTTCTCTGCAGGAAATTTTCTGCTATTTCCATATGTTCTAGACTCTTCCCTATTTTCTATTCTAATTGTTTCAGTGTATCTGCTTTCATGTAGAGGTCTTTGATCCACTTGGACTTGCGGTTTGCACGAGGATATAAGAATTGATCGATATGCATTGATCTAGATGCTGATTGACAATTAATCCAGCACCATTTGTTGAAAACAGTACTGTAAAATTAATAATTCTGCTGAAGATGTCAGTTACAGTTTGTTGATAGATATAAAGACAGAAATTATAGTGTTTCAGGAAGTTAACTGAGATTATCCTTTATTCCTATGGATGATATGTCTATGTACAACAGAACATATATTGTTTAGTTAAAGATATGTGGAAATTTTGATGAAATGGTAGATCAGAATACGTAGAGCTTTCGTAAACTAATTCATTTTCAATACATTTGTGATAAAAATTTGAGATTTTAAAATATGTAAATAGTATCTCAATAATATTTATGTATAGCTATAGACTCCTGAGTACTAGATGCCACAGCTTCTCATTGAATTCATTTTAGATGTACACATACTATATTTATCTTAATAACTTCATGAAATATGTTTTTGTCATATATTCATGCCTAAAAATACACACACTTCTTTCATACTACTTAATATTGACGTTTGTGTGGTTTGTCTCTCTTAAAATAAATTTCAAAAAGAATAAATTTTTAAAACGCACAAAATGGATTTTATTGCATGTTGGATAAGTACTCCTGAGCATGAAACCTGGCTAGAAACATGAATAATTTCCTAAGTATTACTACGTTAAAAAGCCAATTTATGAACCACAGCTATCAAGAGTAAATAGATTTTATTTTACACTGTTGTTTTTTATGAATTTTGTTTTCTGGTATTTTGGCCTTATAAAGAAAACTGTTATATGTGGCTGTCATGTCGTTAAGCAAGTTTTACATTTTGAATTAAAAATTCATTGGTTATTGTAAAAAAAACAAAAAAATAAAGACATCTTAATATCAATTCTATAAGTTCTCAAAAATAAACATGATACACATGTATAAAATGTGCTTCTCTGAATACAAAGAAAATCTCACAAAATTTTTTACACATGAAAATATGATTGCACACTGTCTATATTTTAGATATTTCTTTTCTAAAATAAAATCATGTCAAAATTTTTTACCACTTTTATAATTTAAAATGCACTATTTTATTTTATAAAAAGCTAAATGAAACTGGACACAACTGTGTTTTTAGATGATTTAAGTATTTGTTTCTAAGTACTGTGCATATTTATTTGAAATAGTATAACATGTTTCCAAATAAACATAGTATCTCAGGCTATTGGCACAGCAAGATTAAACAGGTTGAGCATTGGAGTGCATTTGACAGCCTGTGATTACAAGCAGCAGTCGCAAGACACAAATGGAGGCTGTGTTTATTATAGGTTGCATTACCCTGACACAGTATAAAGGCACATGCATTACTGACAGTTTTCTCTGTGTTTAATTAGATCCAGCAAACAAAGAATAACTTCATATTGGTATTTCTCCTTCTATTTCATCTTTTTTTTTTAAATTTCTGAAGCAACAGGCAGTGAAGAGATGAGAAAAGATGGAGGGGATTGGATGGAAAAATCTCCATGGTAACACAGGCATTAGCTGTTTTTATCATTTTTGAAATCTTCCTCCTGATTGGTCCCAAAAGTTTTCTCTATTATCCTACGTATACTCAGCCAGTCTGAGTCATCCACAGCATAAAAAATAATTTCCCGTAATGCATCTGGTGGTTGTGTAGCTTTCAGCTCCTACCAGGCTTTTGCTGGAGATTGACAAGCTGCTCTTTTGAGAAGGAGGAGCGCAGCTGAAAATGAAAAGAAAACGTCGTCATGGTCAGGTAACTTGCTTTGATTCTTCACATTCCTGCTCTGAATGAAACTGCTCCTGTTTGCTTACAATTTATTTGTTATTCCTTATGGTCATTGGTTCAGCTTTAGTATCTAACATTCAGTTCAAAGTCTTGGAGTTTTATTTAATTTTCAAGGATGGTGTATAATTTCAGCCTTCAGTATCTGACAGAGACAAAAGACCTGTTGCTCCTTTACATGCTCTGGGCAATCATATCTGTAAAGGATTTTTATATTAGGACTACAGTTCTCACAGTCCACCATCAGACTTTCTGGAACATTCTCTGACATTACCCTACATAGTGGGCCACTACATTCTGAGAACACTAAAACCCAAACACTGCAAACTGCACTCCATAACATCTTGCTATTATCCATGTTCTCAACTGTTTTACATTACATTCCAATCCAAATTCAAATATCAGGTTTGTTTTTTTTATTGTTGATAAAAATGTTTTCTGTTCATGTTTACACATCTGAATACATCATTCTTTAAGGACAGTCAAATCAAAGAATATGGAGGCAATCTAATGAAAAAGGATTTTTCCACACAAACAATACCATACAAACATATCCTGTCTTTTTTGTTTTTATCCTGGAATCTTAGCACACTAAGCTTTCAATGTGTCACACAGTTTCCGTGAGTCATAGCATGTATGTTAGGTTGTTGATTTGCTGTGTCTTAATGAATATACATTGCCAATGTTCATTTTTTGACTGTGTTTATTAGATATCATCATGTGTCTCTTTTGTGTTCTGTGGTAATTTTACAATATTCAAGTCTCTCCTCATGTACAGAGTCCAGGACCCTAACTTGCATTTCATGTTATCTAAATATTGACATGGGAAGTATACAATTGATGGTAATAGTTTATATCTATCAAGTACACACATTTAAAAGCAGATAATTGCTGACACCTTAAAGTTTTACATTGTGAATGCTATGACAGTAATGTGTTACCTTCATAGTATGATTTTACTCAGATTCTATGGAGAAAAGATCCTAAATAGTAAAAAAATAAATAAATAAATAAATAAATAAAATCCATGGTCCTGTTTGTCAAGGTTCTTGTAGTTTTGGATGAGGGGCTATGATATATAGGACTAGCCAAAAATATACCGTCATTGGGTTATAGCTAATGCATTCTCTATAAGTACCACTATGTGACCACTTATCTCAAATCCTTGTCTCCTAGGAATCTTGCATGTTTCATAATTAGACACATTCTAGTTGTAGTGTATGTGATATCAAGTTCAATCTAGTTATACATGTTTTATTTAGAATTAATATTCTAACTGAATTAAATGTCCACATGAATGGAGGTAAGAATTGTTGTCTATCTTTATGGGTCACAAATACCCGTGAAAAAAGACCTCATAGTCTCCAGTGAAGGAATACTGGGTAATTATTGATAAAATGTAGTACTTGGTGAATCCAGTAATTTGAATTCATACTCATCAGCTATTATGATATTCCATGTCTATTTTTTCAGGTGCCTTTTTCTTTCTTTTTTTCTGTTACTTTTTATTAGTTATTTTATTCATTAAATTCCAACTGTTGTTGCCTTTCCTCATTTACCCTCCAAAATCTCCCTCCCATATCCTAGCTCCTTCACAGGACCAAGTGCCTGTCCTCTCATCAATGTCAACCCAACAAAGCCTTCAACTCCTACATAAGTGGCTGGAGACATGTGTACTCATTGGCTGTTGGTTTAAGTCTCTGAGAGCTCTAGGGAGATGTTTGGCACATACTGATTTACTTCTATGGGACAGCAATTTCTTTAAGATCCTTGGGTCCTTTCTCAATCTCCACTTTTGGGAACCCTGTGTTCAGTCCAGTGTTTGCCTGAGAGCATCCATCACTGTATATGTCAGGTACTGGCAGAGACTCTCAGAAGACACCTAATCAGGCTCCTGTTGGCAGGCACTTGTTCGATTGCACAATAGTATTTTGGTTTGGTATGTGTATATTGTATGGATCACCAGCTGGGGCAGTATCTACATGGTCTTTCCTTCAGACTCTGCTCAACACTTTGTCTCTGTATCTCTTCCCATATTTATTTTATTTCCCCTTCTAAGAATGTTTTAAGAATCCACAATTTGGTCTTCCTTCTTCTTGATCTTCACTTGGTCTGTGAATTTTAACTTGGGTGCCCTGAGCTCCTGGGCTAATATACCCTTATCAGTGACTGCATACCACGTGTGTTCTTTTGTCACTGAGTTATCTCACTTACGATGATATTCTATAGTTTCATCCATTTGCCTAAGAATTTCAAGAATTCATTTTTTAGAGCTGAGTAGTATTACACTGTTTAAAAGTACCATAATTTCTGTATCCATTCTTCTGTTGAATAACATCTGTGTTCATTCCAGTCTTAAGCTATTATAAATAAGGCTTCAATTAAATAGTAGAGAATGATTCCTTAGTACATGTTCAAGTATCTTCTGGGTATAATCCCAGTAGTAGTATACCTGAGTCTCAAAGGGAATCTCAAAAATTGTAAAATTTCTGTAATGCAAAGGACACTATCAATAGGACAAAATGCCAACCAACAGAATGGGAAAAAATCTTAACGAATTCTACATGGGATAGAGGGTTACTATACAATATATACAAATAACTGAGAAAGATACATACCAAAGAACCAAATTAATTTTTCCCTCTGTAACCCATTTTTTAATAGAGTACTATTAAAAATGGGTTACAGAGGGAAAAATTAATTCTCAACTGAGGAATACCAAATGGCTGAGCAGCATCTAAAGAATTGTTCAACATCCTTGTCATTGGGTAAATGTAAATCAAAACAAACTGGAAATCCCACACCATAAAGGTCAGAAAGGCAAAGATCAAAAATCTCAGGTGACAACAGAAGCTCGTAAAGATGTGGAGAAAAGGAACATTCCTATACTGCTGGTCAGTTTGCAAGGTTGTACAACCATTTTGGAAATCAGTTTGGCCATTCCTCTGAAAGGGGGACATAGTGCTACCTGAGGTATCCATTTATTAAGTTTCATCATTTGGTTCACATTTGCTTTGTACTCAAAAATAATCCAACAGATTTTCTTTTTTTTTCTGTATATTTTTTAATTAAAATATTTTTTAATTTATTGATATATTTATTTACATTTCAAATGATTAATAAGGATTTTCCTGTGACAATGCTTTGAACAATGTGCTTCAGCCTTCAGTAAACCACTATAGTGTGAAAATCGTGAATTAATTGTTTAACACTATCTAATGGTCAGAAATATTTGAGAAAAGAGAATCTGAAAAGGAAGGAAGGTCTGACGCTCCCTTCCAAGTCAGATGTTGCCATTTAGGTCCATCACCTCTGCCACCGGTTAAATAGGTACTGGAGCTGGGCTTGAAGTTTGTTTTTATCTCCTCATTAAATTACAACAAAAGATCCTCACTTTTAGATCTATGGGTTCAGATTATTTATTTTAGGGAATTCAACCTATACACAGTGTAGCCTTTTAAGGGTATTAAAAAATATAGGCCAATTATGAATATCTTTGGTCTTCCCTTTAAACTATAAGAAATACATCATCCTTACTTGGTATTGATTTCCTTTCCCTCTTTCAGATCTTGATCACTTCTGAAAATGACAAATTAATAATGCTCTTTAATTTTGCCAAATAAAGTCACTAGTTACTAATAGTTAACCTTTGAAGATTTTGTTTTTTTCTTCTTTCTTTTTGATATTTTATTCATTTACTTTTCAAATGTTATCACCTTTTCCTTTCCCCCCCACACACAACAACCCTATTCCCTCCCTTTTGGCTTGCCTCTTGAAGGTAATTCCATATCCTACTCCTGCCTCACTGTTCTAGCATTTCCCTACTGTGTGTCATTGGGCCTCTCCAGGAGTGAGGCACTCCACTCTCATTGATACATTATAAGACAATGCTCTGCTACATATGCATCGGGAATAATAGGTCCCCACAGGTGAACTCTTTGATTTTTGTTTTAATCCATGAGAACTTGAAAGGTCTGGTTAGTTGATAGTTTTGTTCTTATAGAGAAGCAAACACCTTCAGCTCCTTCAGTCCTATTCCTAACTTCTCTATTGTTATCCCCACATTCAGTCTAAGGTTTTGTTGCATGAATCTGCATAGAACATTGAGGGATATACATTAGTTTCACCTCTATTTGGTGGAAATTCTTTTTTAGATTTTCTCATTGTTTTTGAGTTACAGTACAGTTTTATTCACCCGTTGTCTTCTGCTACACTTCACTATAATATTCTTTGCTCATTTTCATATAAATTGCGTATTGCCATTTAATTATTATTACATATGTATATCTGAACACATGTACATGTTTATTCTTAAAATTCATAAATACACACCACTTCATTTGTATTATGCTATGCTGTTATGGTTTTAGGTCTGATCACTTTTATGGATAAAAATGGGTTTCTTTCCTTTACAGAACCCTGTATTTCTTGCTGTCAGCATTTTAAAGTTCTTAAAATATTTTGGAAATCTCCTTTGTTAGTGTAATAGCTGTCTTTTCTAGAAGACATGATCTTACAGATAATAGATTTATGTCAAAGATTTTACCATCTTTCTGGTCCCTCTTCCTCAATAAGTATTAGATTGATATTCAGAAGATGTTTAATCCAACGATTTCCTCATTGTGTTCCACTGTGTATTTTGATATATCGTGGTTTTCTGCATTTATTTGTTAGATGATCTATGGTACATTTAAGAAGCATTTTTCAGAAAAAGTGTGGGGTTTTCTTTGTATGTACTTATCTGAACAATCATATTTGTTTGTTATAGTTATATTTTTAGGTTGAAAGATGATATTCTGATGATACTTTAGCTGCTTTACTACCTAATGTACATTTACTATCTTTTACATTTCTAAATATGATCCCCTTTCCCTGATTATTCGTTCTATTAGCACACTTGTTTTCTAGAACAGTCCACCCTATTATTATTTTTATTGTTTACCCATGTAATTATCTATTTTTAATTTTATTCTTCCTGCATTTACAATTATTTAGGTGCTCTGATTTAAAGTGCTAAAACTAGAATCCTCCAAAGAGGAAAATAAGATTTGCCATCTTTTAATTGTCTAGATTACCACAGTCACTGAGAACTTTTCTAGTTCAGTCTCTCTATTATTAAGTGTTTTTTTGTACTCCTCCTCACATGGTATACTTCCTTCATTATCATCAAACATTCATGTATAACACCACAATTATGCTGTTGTTATTTCTTGTGAGTTTTAAATTTGTAACTAGTAAATATACTCAAGGAAGTAATCAAGCAGAAGGGTGCTGAGTACTTTCAGACATATAACCAGGAGTGATATAACAGTAGCCTCCAATATTTAAATTTTCCCACTCAATATTTTTGGCTACTGATTTCTAACTAAATTGAAGCACTTTGTTATCACAACAACAGTTTAGTCAGTGTTCCAATTTCACACATATGGAAAAACATTTAATTTCAGTTTTTTGTTCATATTTCTGAAATCTTGCTTCTGTATTATTTAAGTAAAACTACTGTATACTTAGCAATGTAGGTGAATCTATTTTCACAACTAACTAACACTGGGAAAATTTGAATGAGTAATTGTTCAGAACCAAGAAGAAGGTAGAACATAAAATTTGTGTTTGTTTAAAGGAACTCAAGATGAATCTTTATTTGAGATTATACCAGATAATCACATGGATATTTGATCAATCCAATGACGAGGTGCAACCTAAGAGACACTTCTTTGTCTGAGCGTTGACTCTGCGAAATGGAATGAGTTCTTGATCACTGGAAATCTATTAGCCCTGTAATTTGGAATTGGGTGGGGTTAAAGTGTAAGAGTATTGTTTTCATCAACTAAAAAAGTTATTAAAGAGGTTTTAGTTCTGAATTCCCATGGTTTAAAGTAACAAATGAATGTTTCAAAGAAGGGTATTATAAAACAAAATTGTTTAGTTGGAGCACCTGGAAACACTGACCCGACATGAAAGTACAAACTGCTTAAATGTCAAAATAAAGATTATAGAAATGAAAGTGAATAAAGTAATATTTGTATAGTGAGTAAGCACAGAAATTCCACTCTTTCCTCTGTAAATATTACTGGGAAAACAAGAACATTGTAAATATACCCTGTTGACCAGATAACTATCAGATTATATGTAGACTAAGATAAAGGGGAAAGAAATGGACCATCATAACCAGAAATGCTTCCCTTTCTTCCCCTGACTCTTTGTAGATAGGAAAAAAATATTTTCATAAACTGTTATTTTATTAAAATAAAAATTTGAACACAAGAACATATGTACAAAGCTATTTCTTAATATACTCTGAGTAGTTCTCTTCTGAAAGAGCAAGCGAAAATGTAGGATTACCTCTGAACTGACAGAACCTTCTTATAAAGAAAAACTAAAGGGTAAGGTATATATATATATATATATATTATATATATATATATATATATATATATATATATATATATATATATATATCTGTGTTCATTTCCAGGGACACAAAAAATTTTATTGTTTCAGTTTTCCAAGAAAGGTGTCTATCTAAATATTTTCACAGGTTGTCGTTTTACTTTTTTCAAAGATTGATTCTTCTGTCATTATTTCATTGAACATGTGTTAAACTGATGTGCATCTCTCATGACTTACAGAACTGTATAGGATCATAAAGCAATCGGAAAGTATTGAAGACTGCTTTGGTGTCATGTTTATCACTGTTTCAAGGCATGGCCCAAAGAAAAAGAGTTGAGTAATATTAATACTGAATATAAAGTAGACAGATATGATCTAACAGTTTTCACTGAATGAACTGCAAATGTCCTCTAAAGATGCTGCATGATTTTTTCAGAAACAATGTACTAATACTATAGATATGATGAAAAAATAATGCAGCATTAAAAAATTAAAGGCCAGCTAACTCTTATAATCTTAAAGAAATCCTGAATGGGATAGCCTATACACAAATTTTTTTCCCTTTGTTCTAATTCAATTCACTAAAATGCAAAATAACATTAAGGTCACTCTATGTTTTACATAAGATTTGGAAAGGGGAAATCAATTGAAATATAAATAAAGAATATATCAAATAAAAAATAAAAGATTGAGCTCTGATGCCAGATTTCAAGATAGAATGTCTAATTACAGAAAAAAAAAAAGAATTGCATTTTTGAGTGCATATATTTCATGAGGCAGTTTAAAAGCACACATAGATAAACATGAGTAATTTTATTATGCATTTCCTTAATTTCTGAAATATATATTCTAGTTTCTTTATTTCAATTCTTGTATACCCTTCCAGTTCATTTTAATCCCTTCCATTCACTGTCATACTCTTCATCTCTATAAACATAGTGGTTTGTGTGGGGGTTTAAGTGTATGTGTGTGTGTGTGGGTGTGTGTGTGTGTTTTATTTGTGTGTGTGCTTATCTATATAGAGATGCTAACTGATGAAATATCTTAGAGTGTTTTAATTTTTTATTGGATATTTTATGTAACTTATTTTCAAATGGTATCTCCTCTCCAGGTGTTTGCACTGGAATACACATTTTTGATCCAGGCTCTCCCTTTTCTATTAGGATGATTGCTCTCCCACCAACTGATTCCCAACACACCTCCCTGTTGTTTCCCTATGCTGGAGAATCAAACCACGATTGTACCAAGGATATTCATATTGTTGGCAGAATATTTGATATTCTGCTACATATGTAGCTTGAGAAATAGGTCCTTCCGTATGTACTCTTTGGTTGGTGGTTTAGTGCCTAGGAACTCTGGCAGTATGCTTGGTTTTTATTTTTGTTCTTCCTCTTAGTTTGTAAAACCCTCAATCTCCTTCAGTCATTTCTCTAATGCTATAATTGGAAACTCAGTGTTAAATCTAATTGTTGACTGATAGCATCTGTCTCTGTATTTGTCAAGCTTTGGCAAAGTCTCTCAATGGAGATCTATGCCAGGTTCGTGTCAGCAACAGGCCTTAACATCTGCAATAGTGTGTGAATTTGGCATCTGCGTATGGGATGGATCCCTCGGTGCAGCAATCCCTGCATGGCCTTTCCTTCCAACTCTTCTATACTGTTGGTTTCTGTATTTCCTCACATGAGTGTTTTGTTCCCCATTCTAAGAAGGACCCAAGCACCCATATTTTGTGCTTCCTTCTTCTTGAGCTTCATATGGGCTGTGAATTGTAACTTGGGTTTTTTGAACTCTTGGGTTAATATCCACTTATCAATGAGTGCATGCCAATTTTGTTGTATTTTGACTGGGTTACATCACTCAGGCTATTTTATAATTCCATCCATTTCCCTAAGTGTTTCAACATGATATAGGTTTTAATAGCTGAGTAGTAGTCTATTGTGTAAATGTCCTGCATTTTCAGTCTCCTTTCCTCTGTTGAAGGCCATCTGGATATTTTCCAACCTCTAGCTGTTATAAATAAGGCTTCTATGAAGATTGTGCAGCATGTGTCCTTGTTATATGATTGAACAGCATTTGGGTATATTTGGGTTCAATTTTCTGAAGATGTCCCAGACTGATTCGCTGGTGTTGTACCATCTTGTACTCACACCAAAAATGAAGGGGCTTTCCTCTTCTCTACCTCCTCCCCAGGATGTGCTGTCACCTGAATTTCTGATCTTAGCCATTCTGACTCGTCTGAGGTGGAATCAATTGGTTGATTTGATTTGCATTTCTCTAATGACTATGATTGTTGAACATAGCCTTAGTTTCTTCTCAACCATTCTATATATCTCATTTGATAATCCTTTGTTTATCTCTATACCACATTTTTAATAGATTTATATAGTTCTTGGGAGTCTAAGAAAGATATAAGCCCTCTATCTGATGTAGGATTGGTAGAGTTTTTTTTTTTTTTTTCAAAGAGTTGGTTGCCATTTTGTCAAATTGACAGTATCCTTTACCTTACAGAAACTTTGCAATTCTTTATAGTCCCATTTTTTTAATTGTTGATCATAGATCAAAAGCCATGGGTGTTCTTTTTCAGGATATTTCTGCTATGTGCATGTTTTCTAGTCTCTTCCCAAATTTTTCTTCCATTAGTTTCAATGTATCTGCTTTCCACTTGGATTTAAGTTTTATACAAGGATAAAAAATAAATCAATTTGCATTGTTTCAGATGCTGACTGCCAGTTAAACCAGCACAATTTGTCAAAAAATGTGCTGTAAAATTAATAATTCTGCTGAAGGTGTTAATTACAATTGTTGGTGGATATAAAGACATTTAGAAATCATATTCGTTCAGGAAGTTAGCAGAGATTTTTATTTATTCCTCTCGGTGATATGTGAGGTACAACAGAATGCATCATTTTAAATTTAGATAAAATATTATTTAGCCAAAGATATGTGGAAATTTTGATAAAATGGTAGGTCAGAGTGCATAGAGTCTTACTAAACTAATTCCATTTCAACATATTTTCAACAAAATTGATTTAATATTTTAAAATATGTAAATAACATCTCAATAATATTTATGTATGGATATAGACCCCTGAGTACTTGATATCACAGCTTCTCATTGAATCCATTTAAGATGTACACATATATTTATTTCAATAGCTTCATGAATTATGTTTTGTTTATATTATCTTGCCTACACAAATACATATACTTCTTTCCTACTAACTAATATTGATGTTCATGTGGTTTTCCTCTTAAAATAAATTTCAAATAAATAATTTCTAAAAGCACAAAATGGATTTTATTGCATGTTGGATAATTACTCCTGAGCATGAACCATGGCCTGAAACATATGTAATTTCTTCAGTATTACTACATTAAAGAAAGTCAATTTATGAACATCAGCTATCAAGGGTAAATAGATTATATTTTACAGTGATACTGTATATGATTTTTCTTTTCAGGTACTTTGGCTTTATCATGAAGAGTGTTGTATATGGCTTTCATATTGCTAAGCAATTTTACATACAGAACTAAAAAGACATTGGCTACTCTCAAAACACGCAAAAATAGCCACCAAAAACCTAAAAATTCAGTCTATAACATTACCTGAGATGTGAAATAATGTAGGTTTCATTTATTGGCCTAAATTTATGTCATATTAAATGTTATAATAGACATTATACTGCAGATGTTTAGTGAAATTTAAGATCAGAGCACCATACCACAAATACAAAAATCAAAACACACAAACACAAAGTGAAAAATTACACAAACACTCTAAAGAGAAATTGAAGGAATGAAAGAAAATGAGGGAAATACCACAAAGAAGGTTGTGTTGGAAAGGACTTGAACCATCAGAGTCAAAATAGGATGAGGAACAATGTAGAAGGGAGTAAATTGTTCCTACTTTTAACATGTGATATTGTCTAGATTTTGGATATCCCTTTTCAAAAATATACTCCTCTTCATATTTGTTTACCATTGTCATGATTTAAAACATAGTATATTGTGTGAGAAATAGCTTGATGTAACTGGACACAACACAAGTGTGTTTCTTAAATAATTGAAGTAATTATTTCTAAGTACTGTGCATAATTCTATGAAATAGTATGGTATATTTCCAGATAAACATAGCATCTCAGGATACTGGCACAGGAAGATTACACAGGTTCAGCTCTGGTGTGCATTTGACAGCCTGTGATTACAAGCAGCAGTCCCTAGACACAAATGGAGGCTTTATTATTGGTCGCATTATCCAGACACAGGCTCAAAACCACATGCATTACTGACAGTTTTTCTGTTTTAACTAGCTCCAGAAAGCAAAGAATACATATGTAATATATTGGTATTTCTCCTTCTATTTCATCTCTTTTTTAAATTTCTGAAGCAACAGGCAGTGAAGAGATGAGAAAAGATGGAGGAGATTGGATGGAAATATCTCCATGGTAACACAGGCTTTAGCCGATTTTTATCATTTTGAGACCTTCCTCCTGATTGGTCCCAAGCGTTTTCTCTATTTTCCTACGTATATTCAGCCAGTCTGAGTCATCCACAGCATAAAAAATAATTTCCCGTAATGCATCTGGTGGTTGTGTAGCTTTCAGCTCCTACCAGGCTTTTGCTGAAGATTGACAAGCTGCTCTTTTGAGAAGGAGGAGCGCAGCTGAAAATGAAAAGAAAACGTCGTCATGGTCAGGTAACTTGCTTTGATTCTTCACATTCCTGCTCTGAATGAAACTGCTCCTGTTTGCTTACAATTTATTTGTTATTCCTTATGGTCATTGGTTCAGCTTTGGTATCTAACATTCAGTTCAAAGTCTTGGAGTTTTATTTAATTTTCAAGGATGGTGTATAATTTCAGCCTTCAGTATCTGACAGAGACAAGAGACCTGTTGCTCCTTTACATGCTCTGGGCAATCATATCTGTAAAGGATTTTTATATTAGGACTACAGTTCTCACAGTCCACCATCAGACTTTCTGGAACATTCTCTGACAATACCTTACATAGTGGGCCACTACATTCTGAGAACACTAAAACCCAAACACTGCAAACTGCACTCCATATCATCTTGCTATTATCCATGTTCTCAACTGTTTTACATTACATTACAATCCAAATTCAAATATCAGGTTTGTTTTTTTATTGTTGATAAAAATGTTTTCTGTTCATGTTTACACATCTGCATACGTCATTCTTTAAGGACATTCAAATCAAAGAATATGGAGGCAATCTAATGAAAAAGGATTTTTCCACACAAACAATACCATACAAACATATCCTGTCTTTTTTGTTTTTATCCTGGAATCTTAGCACACTAAGCTCTCCATGTGTCATACAGTTTCCATGAGTCATAGAATGTATGTTAGGTTGTTGATTTGCTGTGTCATAATGAATATACAGTGCCAATGTTCATTTTTTGACTGTGTTTATTAGATATCATCATGTGTCTCTTTTGTGTTCTGTGGTAATTTTACAATATTCAAGTCTCTCCTCAAGTACACAGTCCAGGAGCCTAACTTGCATTTCATGTTATCTAAATATTGACATGGGGAGTATTCAATTGATGGTAATAGTTTGTATCTATCAAGTACACACATTTAAAAGCAGATAATTGCTGACACCTTAAAGTTTTACATTGTGAATGCTATGACAGTAATGTGGTACCTTCATAGTATGATTTTACTCAGATTTTATGGAGGAAAGATCCTAAATGTTAAAAAAAAAAGTCTGATATCAAAATTATTGGTTAAGTTACTGGACTAAATGAAATGAATGGTCCTGTTTGTCAAGGTTCTTGTAGTTTTGGATGAGGGTCTATGTTATATAGGACTAGCCAAAAATATACACTCATTGGGTTATAGCTAATGCATTCTCTATAAGTACCACTATGTGACCACTTATCTCAAATCCTTGTCTCCTTGCAATCTTGCATGATTTATAATTAGACACATTCTAGTTGTAGTGTATATGATATCAAGTTCAATCTAGGTATACATGTTTTACTTAGAATTTATGTTCTTACTGAATTAAATGTCCATAAGAATGGAGGTAAGAATTGTTGTCTATCTTTATGGGTCACAAATACCCGTAAAAAAAGAACTCATAGTCTCCAGTGAAGGAATACTGGGTAATTATTGATAAAATGTAGTACTTGGTGAATCTGGTAATTGGAATTCATACTCATCAGCTATTATGATATTCCATGTCTATTTTTTCAGGTGCCTTTTTCTTTCTTTTTTTTTCTGTTTCTTTCTATTAGATATTTTATTCATTAAATTTCAACTGTTATACCCTTTCCTCATTTACCCTCCAAAATCTCCCTCCCATATCCTATCTCCTTCACAGGACCAAGGGCCTGTCCTCTCATCGATGTCCACCCAACAATGCCTTCAACTCTTACATACGTGGCTGGAGACATGTGTACTCATTGGTTGTTGGTTTAAGTCTCTGAGAGCTCTACGGAGATGTTTGGCTCATACTGATTTACTTCTATGGCACAGCAATTCCTTTAAGATCCTTGGGTCCTTTCTCAATCTCCATTATTGGGAACCCTGTGTTCAGTCCAGTGTTTGCCTGAGAGCATCCATCACTGTATATGTCAGGTACTGGCAGAGACTCTCAGAAGACACCTAATCAGGCTCCTGTTGGCAGGCACTTGTTCGATTGCACAATAGTATTTTGGTTTGGTATGTGTATATTGTATGGATCACCAGCTGGGGCAGTATCTGCATGGTCTTTCCTTCAGACTCTGCTCAACACTTTGTCTCTGTATCTCTTCCCATATTTATTTTATTTCCCCTTCTAAGAATGTTTTAAGAATCCACAATTTGGTCTTCCTTCTTCTTGATCTTCACTTGGTCTGTGAATTTTATCTTGGGTGCCCTGAGCTCCTGGGCTAATATACCCTTATCAGTGACTGCATACCACGTGTGTTCTTTTGTCACTGAGTTATCTCACTTACGATGATATTTTATAGTTTCATCCATTTGCCTAAGAATTTCAAGAAATCATTTTTTAGAGCTGAGTAGTATTACACTGTTTAAATGTACCATATTTTCTGTATCCATTCTTCTGTTGAAGAATATCTGTGTTCATTCCAGCCTTAAGCTATTATAAATAAGGCGTCAATTTCATAGTAGAGAATGTTTCCTTAGTACATGTTCAAGTATCTTCTGGGTATAATCTCAGTAGTAGTATACCTGAGTCTCAAAGGGAATCTCAAAAATTGTAAAATTTCTGTAATGCAAAGGACACTATCAATAGGACAAAATGCCAACCAACAGAATGGGGAAAAATCTTAACCAATTCTACATGGCATAGAGGGTTACTATACAATATATACAAATAACTGAGAAAGATACATAACAAAGAACCAAATTAATTTTCCCTCTGTAACCCATTTTTTTAATAGAGTACTATTAAAAAATAGGTTACAGAGGGAAAAAATTAATTCTCAACTGAGGAATACCAAATGGCTGAGCAGCATCTAAAGAATTGTTCAACATCCTTGTCATTGGGTAAATGTAAATCAAAACAAACTGGAAATCCCACCCCATAAAGGTCAGAAAGGCAAAGATCAAAAATCTCAGGTGACAACAGAAGCTCGTAAAGATGTGGAGAAAAGGAACATTCCTATACTGCTGGTCAGTTTGCAAGGTTGTACAACCATTTTGGAAATCAGTTTGGCCATTCCTCTGAAAGGGGGACATAGTGCTACCTGAGGTATCCATTTATTAAGTTTCATCATTTGGTTCACATTTGCTTTGTACTCAAAAATAATCCAACAGATTTTCTTTTTTTTTCCTGTATATTTTTTAATTAAAATATTTTTTAATTTATTGATATATTTATTTACATTTCAAATGATTAATAAGGATTTTCCTGTGACAATGCTTTGAACAATGTGCTTCAGCCTTCAGTAAACCACTATAGTGTGAAAATAGTGAATTAATTGTTTAACACTATCTAATGGTCAGAAATATTTGAGAAAAGAGAATCTGAAAAGGAAGGAAGGTCTGACGCTCCCTTCCAAGTCAGATGTTGCCATTTAGGTCCATCACCTCTGCCACCGGTTAAATAGGTACTGGAGCTGGGCTTGAAGTTTGTTTTTATCTCCTTGTTAAATTACAACAAAAGATCCTCACTTTTGGATCTATGGGTTCAGATTATTTATTTTAGGGAATTCTACCTATACACAGTGTAGCCTTTTAAGGGTATTAAAAAATATAGGCCAATTATGAATGTCTT
Source organism: Apodemus sylvaticus (assembly GCF_947179515.1). NCBI lineage: Eukaryota > Metazoa > Chordata > Mammalia > Rodentia > Muridae > Apodemus > Apodemus sylvaticus. The sequence continues at coordinate 149,457,575 of NC_067472.1, forward strand.
TGGTCTTCCCTTTAAACTATAAGAAATACATCATCCTTACTTGGTATTGATTTCCTTTCCCTCTTTCAGATCTTGAACACTTCTGAAAATGACAAATTAATAATGCTCTTTAATTTTGCCAAATAAACTCACTAGGTACTAATAGTTAACCTTTGAAGATTTTGTTTTTTTCTTCTTTCTTTTTGTTATTTTATTCATTTACTTTTCAAATGTTATCACCTTTTCCTTTCCCCCCCCCCACACACACACACAACAACCCTATTCCCTCCCTTTTGGCTTGCCTCTTGAAGGTAATTCCATATCCTACTCCTGCCTCACTGTTCTAGCATTTCCCTACTGTGTGTCATTGGGCCTCTCCAGGAGTGAGGCACTCCACTCTCATTGATACATTATAAGACAATGCTCTGCTACATATGTATCGGGAATAATAGGTCCCCACATGTGAACTCTTTGATTTTTGTTTTAATCCCTGAGAACTTGAAAGGTCTGGTTAGTTGATAGTTTTGTTCTTATAGAGAAGCACACACCTTCAGCTCCTTCAGTCCTATTCCTAACTTCTCTATTGTTATCCCCACATTCAGTCTAAGGTTTTGTTGCATGAATCTGCATAGAACATTGAGGGATATACATTAGTTTCACCTCTATTTGGTGGAAATTCTTTTTTAGATTTTCTCATTGTTTTTGAGTTACAGTACAGTTTTATTCACCCTTTGTCTTCTGCTACACTTCACTATAATATTCTTTGCTCATTTTCATATAAATTGTGTATTGCCATGTAATTATTATTACATATGTATATCTGAACACATGTACATGTTTATTCTTAAAATTCATAAGTACACACCACTTCGTTTGTATTATGCTATGCTGTTATGGTTTTAGGTCTGATCACTTTTATGGATAAAAATGGGTTTCTTTCCCTTACAGTACCCTGTATTTCTTGCTGTCAGCATTTTAAAGTTCTTAAAATATTTTGGAAATCTCCTTTGTTAGTGTAATAGCTGTCTTTTCTAGAAGACATGATCTTACAGATAATAGATTTATGTCATAGATTTTACCATCTTTCTTGTCCCTCCTCCTCAATAAGTATTAGATTGATATTCAGAAGATGTTTAATCCAACGATTTCCTCATTGTGTTCCACTGTTTACTTTGATATATCGTGGTTTTCTGCATTTATTTGTTAGATGATCTATGGTACATTTAAGAAGCATTTTTCAGAAAAAGTGTGGGGTTTTCTTTGTATGTACTTATCTGAACAATCATATTTGTTTGTTAGAGTTATATTTTTAGGTTGAAAGATGATATTCTGATGATATTTTAGCTGCTTTACTACCTAATATATATTTACTACCTTTTACATTTCTAAATATGATCCCCTTTCCCTGATTATTCGTTCTATTAGCACACTTGTTTTCTAGAACAGTCCACCCTATTATTATTTTTATTGTTTACCCATGTAATTATGTATTTTTAATTTTATTCTTCCTGCATTTACAATTATTTAGGTGCTCTGATTTAAAGTGATAAAACTAGAATCCTCCAAAGAGGAAAATAAGATTTGCCATCTTTTAATTATCTAGATTTCCACAGTCACTGAGAACTTTTCTTGTTCAGTCTCTCTATTATTAAGTGTTTTTTTGTACTCCTCCTCACATGGTATACTTCCTTCATTATCATCAATTCCGGAATAACACCACAATTATGCTGTTGTTATTTCTTGTGAGTTTTAAATTTGTAACTAGTAAATATACTCAAGGAAGTAATCAAGCAGAAGGGTGCTGAGTACTTTCAGCCATATAACCAGGAGTGATATAACAGTAGCCTCCAATATTTAAATTTACCCACTCAATATTTTTGGCTACTGATTTCTAACTAAATTGAAGCACTTTGTTATCACAACAACAGTGAGTCAGTGTTCCAATTTCACACATATGGAAAAACATTTAATTTCAGTTTTTTGTTCATATTTCTGAAATCTTGCTTCTGTATTATTTAAGTAAAACTTCTGTATACTTAGCAATTTAGGTGAATCTATTTTCACAACTAACTAACACTGGGAAAATTTGAATGAGTAGTTAATTGTTCAGAACCAAGAAGAAGGTAGAACATAAAATTTGTGTTTGTTTAAAGGAACTCAAGATGAACCTTTATTTGAGATTATACCAGATAATCACATGGATATTTGATCAATCCAATGACGAGGTGCAACCTAAGAGACACTTCTTTGTCTGAGCTTTGACTCTGCGAAATGGAATGAGTTCTTGATCACTGGAAATCTATTAGCTCTGTAATTTGGAATTGGGTGGGGTTAAAGTGTAAGAGTATTGTTTTCATCAACTAAAAAAGTTATTAAAGAGATTTTAGTTCTGAATTCCCATGGTTTAAAGTAACAAATGAATGTTTCAAAGAAGGGTATTATAAAACAAAGTTGTTTAGTTGGAGGACCTGGAAACACTGACCCGACATGAAAGTACAAGCTGCTTAAATGACAAAATAAAGATTATAGAAATGAAAGTAAATAAAGTAATATTTGTATAGTGAGTAAGCACAGAAATTCCACTATTTCCTCTGTAAATATTACTGGGAAAACAAGAACATTGTAAATATACCCTGTTGACCAGATAACTATCAGATTATATGTAGACTAAGATAAAGGGGAAAGAAATGGACCATCATAACCAGAATTGCTTCCCTTTCTTCCTCTGACTCTTTGTAGATAGGAAAAAAATATTTTCATAAACTGTTATTTTATTAAAATAAAAATTTGAACACAAGAACATATGTACAAAGCTATTTCTTATTATACTCTGAGTAGTTCTCTTCTGAAAGAGCAAGCGAAAATGTAGGATTACCTCTGAACAGACAGAACCTTCTTATAAAGAAAAACTAAAGGGCAAGATATATATATATATATATATATATATATACACAAAAAAAATTTATTGTTGCAGTTTTCCAAGAAAGGTGTCTATCTAAATATTTTCACAGGTTGTCGTTTAACTTTTTTCAAAGATTGATTCTTCTGTCATTATTTCATTGAACATGTGTTAAACTGATGTGCATCTCTCATGACTTACAGAACTGTATAGGATCATAAAGCAATCGAAAAGTATTGAAGAATGCTTTTGGTGTCATGTTTATCACTGTTTCAAGGCATGGCCCAAAGAAAAAGAGCTGAGTAATATTAATACTGAATATAAAGTAGACAGATACTATATGATCTAACAGTTTTCACTGAATGAACTGCAAATGTCCTCTAAAGATGCTGCATGATTTTTTCAGAAACAGTGTACTACTACTACTATAGATATGATGAAAAAATAATGCAGCATTGAAAAATTAAAGGCCAGTTAACTCTTATAATCTTAAAGAAATCCTGAATTGGATAGCCTATACACAAATTTTTTTTCTCTTTGTTCTAATTCAATTCACTAAAATGCAAAATAACATTAAGGTCACTCTATGTTTTACATAAGATTTGGAAAGGGGAAATCAATTGAAATATAAATAAAGAATATATCAAATAAAAAATAAAAGATTGAGCTCTGATGCCAGATTTCAAGATAGAATGTCTAATTACAGAAAAAAAAAAGAATTGCATTTTTGGGTGCATATATTTCATGAGGCAGTTTAAAAGCACACATAGATAAACATGAGTAATTTTATTATGCATTTCCTTAATTTCAGAAATATATATTCTAGTTTCTTTATTTCAATTCTTGTATACCCTTCCAGTTCATTTTAATCCCTTCCATTCACTGTCATACTCTTCATCTCTATAAACATAGTGGTTTGTGTGTGGCTTTAAGTGTATGTGTGTGTGTGTGTGGGTGGGTGTGTGTGTTTGTTTTATTTGTGTGTGTGCTTATCTATATAGAGATGCTAACTGATGAAATATCTTAGAGTGTTTTAATTTTTTATTGGATATTTAATGTAACTTATTTTCAAATGGTATCTCCTCTCCAGGTTTTTGCACTGGAATGCACATTTTTGATCCAGGCTCTCCCTTTCTATTAGTATGATTGCTCTCCCACCAACTGATTCCCAACACACCTCCCTGTTGTTTCCCAATGCTGGAGAATCAAACCACGATTGTACCAAGGATATTCATATTGTTGGCAGAATATTTGATATTCTGCTACATATGTAGCTTGAGAAATAGGTCCTTCCGTATGTACTCTTTGGTTGGTGGTTTAGTGCCTAGGAACTCTGGCAGTATGCTTGGTTTTTATTTTTGTTCTTCCTCTTAGTTTGTAAAACCCTCAATCTCCTTCAGTCATTTCTCTAATGCTATAATTGGAAACTCAGTGTTACATCTAATTGTTGACTGATAGCATCTGTCTCTGTATTTGTCAAGCTTTGGCAAAGTCTCTCAATGGAGATCTATGCCAGGTTCGTGTCAGCAACAGGCCTTAACATCTGCAATAGTGTGTGAATTTGGCATCTGCGTATGGGATGGATCCCTCGGTGCAGCAATCCCTGCATGGCCTTTCCTTCCAACTCTTCTATACTGTTGGTTTCTGTATTTCCTCACATGAGTGTTTTGTTCCCCATTCTAAGAAGGACCCAAGCAACCATATTTTGTGCTTCCTTCTTCTTGAGCTTCATATGGGCTGTGAATTGTAACTTGGGTATTTTGAACTCTTGGGTTAATATCCACTTATCAATGAGTGCATGCCAATTTTGTTCTATTTTGACTGGGTTGCATCACTCAGGCTATTTTATAATTCCATCCATTCCCCTAAGTGTTTCAACATGATATAGGTTTTAATAGCTGAGTAGTAGTCTATTGTGTAAATGTCCTGCATTTTCTGTCTCCTTTCCTCTGTTGAAGGCCATCTGGATATTTTCCAACCTCTAGCTGTTATAAATAAGGCTTCTATGAAGATTGTGCAGCATGTGTCCTTGTTATATGATTGAGCAGCATTTGGGTATATTTGGGTTCAATTTTATGAAGATGTCCCAGACTGATTCGCTGGTGTTGTACCATCTTGTACTCACACCAAAATGAAGCGGCTTTCCTCTTCTCTACCTCCTCCCCAGGATGTGCTGTCACCTGAATTTCTGATCTTAGCCATTCTGACTCCTCTGAGGTGGAATCAAATGGTTGCTTTGATTTGCATTTCTCTAATGACTATGGTTGTTGAACATAGCCTTAGTTTCTTCTCAACCATTCTATATATCTCATTTGAGAATCCTTTGTTTATCTCTACACCACTTTTTAATAGATTTATATAGTTCTTGGGAGTCTAAGAAAGATATAAGCCCTCTATCTGATGTAGGATTGGTAGAGTTTTTTTTTTTCAAAGAGTTGGTTGCCATTTTGTCAAATTGACTGTATCCTTTACCTTACAGAAACTTTGCAATTCTTTATAGTCCCATTTTTTTTTAATTGTTGATCATAGAGCAAAAACCATGGGTGTTCTTTTTCAGGATATTTCTGCTATGTGCATGTTTTCTAGTGTCTTCCCCAATTTTTCTTCCATTAGTTTCAATGTATCTGCTTTCCATTTGGATTTAAGTTTTATACAAGGATAAAAAATAAATCAATTTGCATTGTTTCAGATGCTGACTGCCAGTTAAACCAGCACAATTTGTCGAAAACAGTGCTGTAAATTTAATAATTCTGCTGAAGGTGTTAGTTACAATTGTTGGTGGAAATAAAGACATTTAGAAATCATATTCTTTCAGGAAGTTAGCAGAGATTTTTATTTATTCCTCTCGGTGATATGTGAGGTACAACAGAATGCATCATTTTAAATTTAGATAAAATATTATTTAGCCAAAGATATGTGGAAATTTTGATAAAATGGTAGATCAGAGTGCATAGAGTCTTACTAAACTAATTCCATTTCAACATATTTTCAACAAAATTGATTTAATATTTTAAAATATGTAAATAATGTACTTGATATCACAGCTTCTCATTGAATCCATTTAAGATGTACACATACATTTATTTCAATAGCTTCATGAATTATGTTTTGTTTATATTATCTTGACTACACAAATACATATACTTCTTTCCTACTAACTAATATTGATGTTCATGTGGTTTTCCTCTTAAAATAAATTTCAAATAAATAATTTTTAAAAGCACAAAATGAATTTTATTGCATGTTGGATAATTACTCCTGAGCATGAACCATGGCCTGAAACATAGGTAATTTCTTCAGTATTACTACGTTAAAGAAAGTCAATTTATGAACATCAGCTATCAAGGGTAAATAGATTATATTTTACAGTGATACTGTATATGATTTTTCTTTTCAGGTACTTTGGCTTTATCATGAAGAGTGTTGTATATGGCTTTCATATTGCTAAGCAATTTTACATACAGAACTAAAAAGACATTGGCTACTCTCAAAACACACAAAAATAACCACCAAAAACCCAAAAATTCAGTTTATAACATTACCTGACATGTGAAATAATGTAGGTTTCATTTATTGGCCTAAATTTATGTCATATTAAATGTTATAATAGACATTATACTGCAGGTGTTTAGTAAAATTTAAGATCAGAGCACCATACCACAAATACAAAAATGAAAACACAGAAACACAAAGTGAAAAATTACACAAACACTCTAAAGAGAAGTTGAAGGAATGAAAGAAAATGAGGGAAATACCACAAAGAAGGTTGTGTTGGAAAGGACGTGAACCATCAGAGTCAAAATAGGATGAGGAACAATGTAGAAGGGAGTAAATTGTTCCTACTTTTAACATGTGATATTGTCTAGATTTTGGATATCCCTTTTCAAAAATATACTCCTCTTCATATTTGTTTACCATTGTCATGATTTAAAACATAGTATATTGTGTGAGAAATAGCTTGATGTAACTGGACACAACACAAGTGTGTTTCTTAAATAATTGAAGTAATTGTTTCTAAGTACTGTGCACAATTCTATGAAATAGTATGGTATATTTCCAGATAAACATAGCATCCCAGGATACGGGCACAGGAAGATTACACAGGTTCAGCTCTGGTGTGCATTTGACAGCCTGTGATTACAAGCAGCAGTCCCTAGACACAAATGGAGGCTTTATTATTGGTCGCATTAGCCAGACACAGGCTCAAAACCACATGCATTACTGACAGTTTTTCTGTTTTAATTAGCTCCAGAAAGCAAAGAATACATATGTAATATATTGGTATTTCTCCTTCTATTTCATCTCTTTTTTAAATTTCTGAAGCAACAGGCAGTGAAGAGATGAGAAAAGATGGAGGAGATTGGATGTAAATATCTCCATGGTAACACAGGCTTTAGCCGATTTTATCATTTTGAGACCTTCCTCCTGATTGGTCCCAAGCGTTTTCTCTATTTTCCTACGTATATTCAGCCAGTCTGAGTCATCCACAGCATAGAAAATAATTTCCCGTAATGCATCTGGTGGTTGTGTAGCTTTCAGCTCCTACCAGGCTTTTGCTGCAGATTGACAAGCTGCTCTTTTGAGAAGTAGGAGCGCAGCTGAAAATGAAAAGAAAACGTCGTCATGGTCAGGTAACTTGCTTTGATTCTTCACATTCCTGCTCTGAATGAAACTGCTCCTGTTTGCTTACAATTTATTTGTTATTCCTTATGGTCATTGGTTCAGCTTTAGTATCTAACATTCAGTTCAAAGTCTTGGAGTTTTTTTTAATCTTCAAGGATGGTGTATAATTTCAGCCTTCAGTATCTGACAGAGACAAGAGACCTGTTGCTCCTTTACATGCTCTGGGCAATCATATCAGTAAAAGATTTTTATATTAGGACTACAGTTCTCACAGTCCACCATCAGACTTTCTGGAACATTCTCTGACATTACCTTACAGAATGGGCCACTTCATTCTGAGAACACTAAAACCCAATCACTGCAAACTGCACTCCATATCATCTTGCTATTATCCATGTTCTCAACTGTTTTATATTACTTTACAATGCAAATTCAAATATCAGGTTTATTTTTTTTTGTTGATAAAAATGTTTTCTGTTCATGTTTACACATCTGCATACGTCATTCTTTAAGGACAGTCAAATCAAAGAATATGGAGGCAATCTAATGAAAAAGGATTTTTCCACACAAACAATACAATACAAACATATCTTGTCTTTTTTGTTTTTATCCTGGAATCTTAGCACACTAAGCTTTCCATGTGTCATACAGTTTCCATGAGTCATAGAATGTATGTTAGGTTGTTGATTTGCTGTGTCATAATGAATATACAGTGCCAATGTTCATTTTTGACTGTGTTTATTAGATATCATCATGTGTCTCTTTTGTGTTCTGTGGTAATTTTACAATATTCAAGTCTCTCCTCAAGTACACAGTCCAGGAGCCTAACTTGCATTTCATGTTATCTAAATATTGACATGGCGAGTATTCAATTGATGGTAATAGTTTGTATATATCAAGTACACACATTTAAAAGCAGATAATTGCTGACACCTTAAAGTTTTACATTGTGCATGCTATGACAGTAATGTCTTACCTTCATAGTATGATTTTACTCAGATTTTATGGAGGAAAGATCCTAAATGGTAAAAAAAAAAAAAAAAAAAAAAAAAAGTCTGATATCAAAATTATTGGTTAGGTTACTGGACTAAATGAAATGAATGGTCCTGTTTGTCAAGGTTCTTGTAGGTTACTGGACTAAATGAAATGAATGGTCCTGTTTGTCAAGGTTCTTGTAGTTTTGGATGAGGGTCTATGTTATATAGGACTAGCCAAAAATATACACTCATTGGGTTATAGCTAATGCATTCTCTATAAGTTCCACTATGTGACCACTTATCTCAAATCCTTGTCTCCTTGCAATCTTGCATGATTTATAATTAGACACATTCTAGTTGTAGTGTATATGATATCAAGTTCAATCTAGGTATACATGTTTTACTTAGAATTAATGTTCTTACTGAATTAAATGTCCATAAGAATGGAGGTAAGAATTGTTGTCTATCTTTATGGGTCACAAATACCCGTAAAAAAAGAACTCATAGTCTCCAGTGAAGGAATACTGGGTAATTATTGATAAAATGTAGTACTTGGTGAATCTGGTAATTTGAATTCATACTCATCAGCTATTATGATATTCCATGTCTATTTTTTCAGGTGCCTTATTCTTTCTTTTTTTTTTTTTTGTTTCTTTCTATTAGATATTTTATTCATTAAATTTCAACTGTTATACCCTTACCTCATTTACCCTCCAAAATCTCCCTCCCATATCCTATCTCCTTCACAGGACCAAGGGCCTGTCCTCTCATCGATGTCCACCCAACAATGCCTTCAACTCTTACATATGTGGCTGGATACATGTGTACTCATTGGTTGTTGGTTTAAGTCTCTGAGAGCTCTAGGGAGATGTTTGGTTCATACTGATTTACTTCTATGGCACAGCAATTTCTTTAAGATCCTTGGGTCCTTTCTCAATCTCCATTATTGGGAACCCTGTGTTCAGTCCAGTGTTTGCCTGAGAGGATCCATCACTGTATATGTCAGGTACTGGCAGAGACTCTCAGAAGACACCTAATCAGGCTCCTGTTGGCAGGCACTTGTTCAATTGCACAATAGTATTTTGGTTTGGTATGTGTATATTGTATGGATCACCAGCTGGGGCAGTATCTACATGGTCTTTCCTTCAGACTCTGCTCAACACTTTGTCTCTGTATCTCTTCCCATATTTATTTTATTTCCCCTTCTAAGAATGTTTTAAGAATCCACAATTTGGTCTTCCTTCTTCTTGATCTTCACTTGGTCTGTGAATTTTATCTTGGGTGCCCTGAGCTCCTGGGCTAATATACCCTTATCAGTGACTGCATACCACGTGTGTTCTTTTGTCACTGAGTTATCTCACTTACGATGATATTTTATAGTTTCATCCATTTGCCTAAGAATTTCAAGAAATCATTTTTTAGAGCTGAGTAGTATTACACTGTTTAAATGTACCATATTTTCTGTATCCATTCTTCTGTTGAAGAATATCTGTGTTCATTCCAGCCTTAAACTATTATAAATAAGGCTTCAATTACATAGTAGAGAATGTTTCCTTAGTACATGTTCAAGTATCTTCTGGGTATAATCTCAGTAGTAGTATACCTGAGTCTCAAAGGGAATCTCAAAAATTGTAAAATTTCTGTAATGCAAAGGACACTATCAATAGGACAAAATGCCAACCAACAGAATGGGGAAAAATCTTAACCAATTCTACATGGCATAGAGGGTTACTATACAATATATACAAATAACTGAGAAAGATATATAGCAAAGAACCAAATTAATTTTCCCTCTGTAACCCATTTTTTAATAGAGTACTATTAAAAAATGGGTTACAGAGGGAAAAAATTAATTCTCAACTGAGGAATACCAAATGGCTGAGCAGCATCTAAAGAATTGTTCAACATCCTTGTCATTGGGTAAATGTAAATCAAAACAAACTGGAAATCCCACCCCATAAATGTCAGAAAGGCAAAGATCAAAAAACTCAGGTGACAACAGAAGCTCGTAAAGATGTGGAGAAAAGGTACATTCCTATACTGCTGGTCAGTTTGCAAGGTTGTACAACCATTTTGGAAATCAGTTTGGCCATTCCTCTGAAAGGGGGACATAGTGCTACCTGAGGTATCCATTTATTAAGTTTCATCATTTGGTTCACATTTGCTTTGTACTCAAAAATAATCCAACAGATTTTCTTTTTTTTTCATGTATATTTTTTTAATTAAAATATATTTTTAATTTATTGATATATTTATTTACATTTCAAATGATTAATAAGGATTTGCCTGTGACAATGCTTTGAACAATGTGCTTCGGCCTTCAGTAAACCACTGTAGTGTGAAAATCGTGAATTAATTGTTTAACACTATCTAATGGTCAGAAATATTTGAGAAAAGAGAATCTGAAAAGGAAGGAAGGTCTGACGCTCCCTTCCAAGTCAGATGTTGCCATTTAGGTCCATCACCTCTGCCACCGGTTAAATAGGTACTGGAGCTGGGCTTGAAGTTTGTTTTTATCTCCTCATTAAATTACAACAAAAGATCCTCACTTTTGGATCTATGGGTTCAGATTATTTATTTTAGGGAATTCAACCTATACACAGTGTAGCCTTTTAAGGGTATTAAAAAATATAGGCCAATTATGAATGTCTTTGGTCTTTCCTTTAAACTATAAGAAATACATCATCCTTACTTGGTATTGATTTCCTTTCCCTCTTTCAGATCTTGAGCACTTCTGAAAATGACAAATTAATAATGCTCTTTAATTTTGCCAAATAAACTCACTAGGTACTAATAGTTAACCTTTGAAGATTTTGTTTTTTTCTTCTTTCTTTTTGTTATTTTATTCATTTACTTTTCAAATGTTATCACCTTTTCCTTTCCCCCCCACACACAACAACCCTTTTCCCTCCCTTTTGGCTTGCCTCTTGAAGGTAATTCCATATCCTACTCCTGCCTCACTGTTCTAGCATTTCCCTTCTGTGTGTCATTGGGCCTCTCCAGGAGTGAGGCACTCCACTCTCAGTGATACATTATAAGACAATGCTCTGCTACATATGTATCGGGAATAATAGGTCCCCACATGTGAACTCTTTGATTTTTGTTTTAATCCCTGAGAACTTGAAAGGTCTGGTTAGTTGATAGTTTTGTTCTTATAGAGAAGCAAACACCTTCAGCACCTTCAGTCCTATTCCTAACTTCTCTTTTGTTATCCCCACATTCAGTCTAAGGTTTTGTTGCATGAATCTGCATAGAACATTGAGGGATATACATTAGTTTCACCTCTATTTGGTGGAAATTCTTTTTTAGATTTTCTCATTGTTTTTGAGTTACAGTACAGTTTTATTCACCCTTTGTCTTCTGCTACACTTCACTATAATATTCTTTGCTCATTTTCATATAAATTGCGTATTGCCATGTAATTATTATTACATATGTATATCTCAACACATGTACATGTTTATTCTTAAAATTCATAAATACACACCACTTCGTTTGTATTATGCTATGCTGTTATGGTTTTAGGTCTGATCACTTTTATGGATAAAAATGGGTTTCTTTCCCTTACAGTACCCTGTATTTCTTGCTGTCAGCATTTTAAAGTTCTTAAAATATTTTGGAAATCTCCTTTGTTAGTGTAATAGCTGTCTTTTCTAGAAGACATGATCTTACAGATAATAGATTTATGTCATAGATTTTACCATCTTTCTTGTCCTTCCTCCTCAATAAGTATTAGATTGATATTCAGAAGATGTTTAATCCAACGATTTCCTCATTGTGTTCCACTGTGTATTTTGATATATCGTGGTTTTCTGCATTTATTTGTTAGATGATCTATGGTACATTTAAGAAGCATTTTTCAGAAAAAGTGTGGGGTTTTCTTTGTATGTACTTATCTGAACAATCATATTTGTTTGTTAGAGTTATATTTTTAGGTTGAAAGATGATATTCTGATGATATTTTAGCTGCTTTACTACCTAATATATATTTACTACCTTTTACATTTCTAAATATGATCCCCTTTCCCTGATTATTCGTTCTATTAGCACACTTGTTTTCTAGAACAGTCCACCCTATTATTATTTTTATTGTTTACCCATGTAATTTATCTATTTTTAATTTTATTCTTCCTGCATTTACAATTATTTAGGTGCTCTGATTTAAAGTGATAAAACTAGAATCCTCCAAAGAGGAAAATAAGATTTGCCATCTTTTAATTATCTAGATTACCACAGTCACTGAGAACTTTTCTTGTTCAGTCTCTCTATTATTAAGTGTTTTTTTGTACTCCTCCTCACATGGTATACTTCCTTCATTATCATCAAACATTCATGAATAACACCACAATTATGCTGTTGTTATTTCTTGTGAGTTTTAAGTTTGTAACTAGTAAATATACTCAAGGAAGTAATCAAGCAGAAGGGTGCTGAGTACTTTCAGACATATAACCAGGAGTGATATAACAGTAGCCTCCAATATTTAAATTTACCCACTCAATATTTTTGGCTACTGATTTCTAACTAAATTGAAGCACTTTGTTATCACAACAACAGTGAGTCAGTGTTCCAATTTCACACATATGGAAAAACATTTAATTTCAGTTTTTTGTTCATATTTCTGAAATCTTGCTTCTGTATTATTTAAGTAAAACTTCTGTATACTTAGCAATGTAGGTGAATCTATTTTCACAACTAACTAACACTGGGAAAATTTGAATGAGTAATTAATTGTTCAGAACCAAGAAGAAGGTAGAAAATAAAATTTGTGTTTGTTTAAAGGAACTCAAGGTGAATCTTTATTTGAGATTATACCAGATAATCACATGGATATTTTTTCAATCCAATGACGAGGTGCAACCTAAGAGACACTTCTTTGTCTGAGCTTTGACTCTGCGAAATGGAATGAGTTCTTGATCACTGGAAATCTATTAGCTCTGTAATTTGGAATTGGGTGGGGTTAAAGTGTAAGAGTATTGTTTTCATCAACTAAAAATGTTATTAAAGAGATTTTAGTTCTGAATTCCCATGGTTAAAAGTAACAAATGAATGTTTCAAAGGAGGGTATTATAAAACAAAATTGTTTAGTTGGAGGACCTGGAAACACTGAACCGACATGAAAGTACAAACTGCTTAAATGTCAAAATAAAGATTATAGAAATGAAAGTGAATAAAGTAATATTTGTATAGTGAGTAAGCACAGAAATTCCACTCTTTCCTCTGTAAATATTACTGGGAAAACAAGAACATTGTAAATATACCCTGTTGACCAGATAACTATCAGATTATATGTAGACTAAGATAAAGGGGAAAGAAATGGACCATCATAACCAGAATTGCTTCCCTTTCTTCCTCTGACTCTTTGTAGATAGGAAAAAAATATTTTCATAAACTGTTATTTTATTAAAATAAAAATTTGAACACAAGAACATATGTACAAAGCTATTTCTTAATATACTCTGAGTAGTTCTCTTCTGAAAGAGCAAGCGAAAATGTAGGATTACGTCTGAACAGACAGAGCCTTCTTATAAAGAAAAACTAAAGGGCAAGATATATATATATATATCTGTGTTCGTTTCCAGGGACACAAAATAATTTATTGATGCAGTTTTCCAAGAAAGGTGTCTATCTAAATATTTTCACAGGTTGTCGCTTAACTTTTTTCAAAGATTGATTCTTCTGTCATTATTTCCTTGAACATGTGTTAAACTGATGTGCATCTCTCATGACTTACAGAACTGTATAGGATCATAAAGCAATCGGAAAGTATTGAAGAATGCTTTTGGTGTCATGTTTATCTCTGTTTGCAGGCATGGCCCAAAGAAAAAGAGCTGAGTAATATTAATACTGAATATAAAGTAGACAGATACTTTATGATCTAACAGTTTTCACTGAATGAACTGCAAATGTCCTCTAAAGATGCTGCATGATTTTTTCAGAAACAGTGTACTACTACTACTATAGATATGATGAAAAAATAATGCAGCATTGAAAAAATAAAGGGCAGTTAACTCTTATAATCTTAAAGAAATCCTGAATGGGATAGCCTATACACAAATTTTTTTCTCTTTGTTCTAATTCAATTCAATAAAATGCAAAATAACATTAAGGTCACTCTATGTTTTACGTAAGATTTGGAAAGGGGAAATCAATTGAAATATAAATAAAGAATATATCAAATAAAAAATAAAAGATTGAGCTCTGATGCCAGATTTCAAGATAGAATGTCTAATTACTGGAAAAAAAAAAGAATTGCATTTTTGAGTGCATATATTTCATGAGGCAGTTTAAAAGCACACATAGATAAACATGAGTAATTTTATTATGCATTTCCTTAATTTCTGAAATATGTATTCTAGTTTCTTTATTTCAATTCTTGTATACCCTTCCAGTTCATTTTAATCCCTTCCATTCACTGTCATACTCTTCATCTCTATAAACATAGTGGTTTGTGTGGGGGTTTAAGTGTATGTGTGTGTGGGTGTGTGTGTGTGTGTTTTATTTGTGTGTGTGCTTATCTATATAGAGATGCTAACTGATGAAATATCTTAGAGTGTTTTAATTTTTTATTGGATATTTTATGTAACTTATTTTCAAATGGTATCTCCTCTCCAGGTTTTTGCACTGGAATGCACATTTTTGATCCAGGCTCTCCCTTTTCTATTAGTATGATTGCTCTCCCACCAACTGATTCCCAACACACCTCCCTGTTGTTTCCCTATGCTGGAGAATCAAACCACGATTGTACCAAGGATATTCATATTGTTGGCAGAATATTTGATATTCTGCTACATATGTAGCTTGAGAAATAGGTCCTTCCGTATGAACTCTTTGGTTGGTGGTTTAGTGCCTAGGAACTCTGGCAGTATGCTTGGTTTTTATTTTTGTTCTTCCTCTTAGTTTGTAAAACCCTCAATCTCCTTCAGTCATTTCTCTAATGCTATAATTGGAAACTCAGTGTTACATCTAATTGTTGACTGATAGCATCTGTCTCTGTATTTGTCAAGCTTTGGCAAAGTCTCTCAATGGAGATCTATGCCAGGTTCGTGTCAGCAACAGGCCTTAACATCTGCAATAGTGTGTGAATTTGGCATCTGCGTATGGGATGGATCCCTCGGTGCAGCAATCCCTGCATGGCCTTTCCTTCCAACTCTTCTATACTGTTGGTTTCTGTATTTCCTCACATGAGTGTTTTCTTCCCCATTCTAAGAAGGACCCAAGCAACCATATTTTGTGCTTCCTTCTTCTTGAGCTTCATATGGGCTGTGAATTGTAACTTGGGTATTTTGAACTCTTGGGTTAATATCCACTTATCAATGAGTGCATGCCAATTTTGTTCTATTTTGACGGGGTTGCATCACTCAGGCTATTTTATAATTCCATCCATTCCCCTAAGTGTTTCAACATGATATAGGTTTTAATAGCTGAGTAGTAGTCTATTGTGTAAATGTCCTGCATTTTCTGTCTGTTTCCTCTGTTGAAGGCCATCTGGATATTTTCCAACCTCTAGCTGTTATAAATAAGGCTTCTATGAAGATTGTGCAGCATGTGTCCTTGTTATATGATTGAGCAGCATTTGGGTATATTTGGGTTCAATTTTCTGAAGATGTCCCAGACTGATTCGCTGGTGTTGTACCATCTTGTACTCACACCAAAAATGAAGGGGCTTTCCTCTTCTCTACCTCCTCCCCAGGATGTGCTGTCACCTGAATTTCTGATCTTAGCCATTCTGACTCGTCTGAGGTGGAATCAATTGGTTGCTTTGATTTGCATTTCTCTAATGACTATGGTTGTTGAACATAGCCTTAGTTTCTTCTCGACCATTCTATATATCTCACTTGAGAATCCTTTGTTTATCTCTATACCACATTTTTAATAGATTTATATAGTTCTTGGGAGTCTAAGAAATATATAAGCCCTCTATCTGATGTAGGAATGGTAGAGTTTTTTGTTTTTTCAAAGAGTTGGTTGCCATTTTGTCAAATTGACAGTATACTTTACCTTACAGAAACTTTGCAATTCTTTATAGTCCCATTTTTTAAATTGTTGATCATAGAGCAAAAGCCATGGGCGTTCATTTTCAGGATATTTCTGCTATGTGCATGTTTTCTAGTCTCTTCCCAAATTTTTCTTCCATTAGTTTCAATGTATCTGCTTTCCACTTGGATTTAAGTTTTATACAAGGATAAAAAATAAATCAATTTGCATTGTTTCAGATGCTGACTGCCAGTTAAACCAGCACAATTTGTCGAAAACAGTGCTGTAAAATTAATAATTCTGCTGAAGGTGTTAGTTACAATTGTTGGTGGATATAAAGACATTTAGAAATCATATTCTTTCAGGAAGTTAGCAGAGATTTTTATTTATTCCTCTCGGTGATATGTGAGGTACAACAGAATGCATCATTTTAAATTTAGATAAAATATTATTTAGCCAAAGATATGTGGAAATTTTGATAAAATGGTAGATCAGAGTGCATAGAGTCTTACTAAACTAATTCCATTTCAACATATTTTCAACAAAAATGATTTAATATTTTAAAATATGTAAATAACATCTCAATAATATTTATGTATGGATATAGACCCCTGAGTACTTGATATCACAGCTTCTCATTGAATCCATTTAAGATGTACACATACATTTATTTCAATAGCTTCATGAATTATGTTTTGTTTATATTATCTTGCCTACACAAATACATATAATTCTTTCCTACTAACTAATATTGATGTTCATGTGGTTTTCCCCTTAAAATAAATTTCAAATAAATAATTTTTAAAAGCACAAAATGGATTTTATTGCATGTTGGATAATTACTCCTGAGCATGAACCATGGCCTGAAACATAGGTAATTTCTTCAGTATTACTACGTTAATGAAAGTCAATTTATGAACATCAGCTATCAAGGGTAAATAGATTATATTTTACAGTGATACTGTATATGATTTTTCTTTTCAGGTACTTTGGCTTTATCATGAAGAGTGTTGTATATGGCTTTCATATTGCTAAGCAATTTTAAATACAGAACAAAAAGACATTGGCTACTCTCAAAACACACAAAAATAACCAACAAAAAAACCAAAAATTCAGTTTATAACATTACCTGACAGGTGAAATAATGTAGGTTTCATTTATTGGCCTAAATTTATGTCATATTAAATGTTATAATAGACATTATACTGCAGATGTTTAGTGAAATTTAAGATCAGAGCACCATACCACAAATACAAAAATCAAAACACAAAAACACAAAGTGAAAAATTACACAAACACTCTAAAGAGAAGTTGAAGGAATGAAAGAAAATGAGGGAAATACCACAAAGAAGGTTGTGTTGGAAAGGACTTGAACCATCAGAGTCAAAATAGGATGAGGAACAATGTAGAAGGGAGTAAATTGTTCCTACTTTTAACATGTGATATTGTCTAGATTTTGGATATCCCTTTTCAAAAATATACTCCTCTTCATATTTGTTTACCATTGTCATGATTTAAAACATAGTATATTGTGTGAGAAATAGCTTGATGTAACTGGACACAACACAAGTGTCTTTCTTAAATAATTGAAGTAATTGTTTCTAAGTACTGTGCATAATTCTATGAAATAGTATGGTATATTTCCAGATAAACATAGCATCCCAGGGTACTGGCACAGGAAGATTACACAGGTTCAGCTCTGGTGTGCATTTGACAGCCTGTGATTACAAGCAGCAGTCCCTAGACACAAATGGAGGCTTTATTATTGGTCGCATTAGCCAGACACAGGCTCAAACCACATGCATTACTGCCAGTTTTTCTGTTTTAATTAGCTCCAGAAAGCAAAGAATACATATGTAATATATTGGTATTTCTCCTTCTATTTCATCTCTTTTTTAAATTTCTGAAGCAACAGGCAGTGAAGAGATGAGAAAAGATGGAGGAGATTGGATGGAAATATCTCCATGGTAACACAGGCTTTAGCCGATTTTATCATTTTGAGACCTTCCTCCTGATTGGTCCCAAGCGTTTTCTCTATTTTCCTACGTATATTCAGCCAGTCTGAGTCATCCACAGCATAAAAAATAATTTCCCGTAATGCATCTGGTGGTTGTGTAGCTTTCAGCTCCTACCAGGCTTTTGCTGGAGATTGACAAGCTGCTCTTTTGAGAAGGAGGAGCGCAGCTGAAAATGAAAAGAAAACGTCGTCATGGTCAGGTAACTTGCTTTGATTCTTCACATTCCTGCTCTGAATGAAACTGCTCCTGTTTGCTTACAATTTATTTGTTATTCCTTATCGTCATTGGTTCAGCTTTAGTATCTAACATTCAGTTCAAAGTCTTGGAGTTTTATTTAATCTTCAAGGATGGTGTATAATTTCAGCCTTCAGTATCTGACAGAGACAAGAGACCTGTTGCTCCTTTACATGCTCTGGGCAATCATATCTGTAAAGGATTTTTATATTAGGACTACAGTTCTCACAGTCCACCATCAGACTTTCTGGAACATTCTCTGACATTACCTTACATAGTGGGCCACTGCATTCTGAGAACACTAAAACCCAAACACTGCAAACTGCACTCCATATCATCTTGCTATTATCCATGTTCTCAACTGTTTTACATTACATTACAATCCAAATTCAAATATCAGGTTTGTTTTTTTATTGTTGATAAAAATGTTTTCTGTTCATGTTTACACATCTGCATACGTCATTCTTTAAGGACAGTCAAATCAAAGAATATGGAGGCAATCTAATGAAAAAGGATTTTTCCACACAAACAATACCATACAAACATATCTTGTCTTTTTTGTTTTTATACTGGAATCTTAGCACACTAAGCTTTCCATGTGTCATACAGTTTCCATGAGTCATAAAATGTATGTTACGTTGTTGATTTGCTGTGTCATAATGAATATACAGTGCCAATGTTCATTTTTGACTGTGTTTATTAGATATCATCATGTGTCTCTTTTGTGTTCTGTGGTAATTTTACAATATTCAAGTCTCTCCTCAAGTACACAGTCCAGGAGCCTAACTTGCATTTCATGTTATCTAAATATTGACATGGGGAGTATTCAATTGATGGTAATAGTTTGTATCTATCAAGTACACACATTTAAAAGCAGATAATTGCTGACACCTTAAAGTTTTACATTGTGAATGCTATGACAGTAATGTGTTACCTTCATAGTATGATTTTACTCAGATTTTATGGAGGAAAGATCCTAAATGGTAAAAAAAAAAAGTCTGATATCAAAATTATTGGTTAGGTTACTGGACTAAATCAAATGAATGGTCCTGTTTGTCAAGGTTCTTGTAGTTTTGGATGAGGGTCTATGTTATATAGGACTAGCCAAAAATATACACTCATTGGGTTATAGCTAATGCATTCTCTTTAAGTACCACTATGTGACCACTTATCTCAAATCCTTGTCTCCTTGCAATCTTGCATGATTTATAATTAGACACATTCTAGTTGTAGTGTATATGATATCAAGTTCAATCTAGGTATACATGTTTTACTTAGAATTAATGTTCTTACTGAATTAAATGTCCATAAGAATGGAGGTAAGAATTGTTGTCTATCTTTATGGGTCACAAATACCCGTAAAAAAAGAACTCATAGTATCCAGTGAAGGAATACTGGGTAATTATTGATAAAATGTAGTACTTGGTGAATCTGGTAATTTGAATTCATACTCATCAGCTATTATGATATTCCATGTCTATTTTTTCAGGTGCCTTTTTCTTTCTTTTTTTTTTTCTGTTTCTTTCTATTAGATATTTTATTCATTAAATTTCAACTGTTATACCCTTTCCTCATTTACCCTCCAAAATCTCCCTCCCATATCCTATCTCCTTCACAGGACCAAGTGCCTGTCCTCTCATCGATGTCCACCCAACAATGCCTTCAACTCTTACATACGTGGCTGGAGACATGTGTACTCATTGGTTGTTGGTTTAAGTCTCTGAGAGCTCTACGGAGATGTTTGGTTCATACTGATTTACTTCTATGGCACAGCAATTCCTTTAAGATCCTTGTGTCCTTTCTCAATCTCCACTATTGGGAACCCTGTGTTCAGTCCAGTGTTTGCCTGAGAGCATCCATCACTGTATATGTCAGGTACTGGCAGAGACTCTCAGAAGACACCTAATCAGGCTCCTGTTGGTAGGCACTTGTTCGATTGCACAATAGTATTTTGGTTTGGTATGTGTATATTGTATGGATCACCAGCTGGGGCAGTATCTGCATGGTCTTTCCTTCAGACTCTGCTCAACACTTTGTCTCTGTATCTCTTCCCATATTTATTTTATTTCCCCTTCTAAGAATGTTATAAGAATACATAATTTGGTCTTCCTTCTTCTTGATCTTCACTTGGTCTGTGAATTTTATCTTGGGTGCCCTGAGCTCCTGGGCTAATATACCCTTATCAGTGACTGCATACCACGTGTGTTCTTTTGTCACTGAGTTATCTCACTTACGATGATATTTTATAGTTTCATCCATTTGCCTAAGAATTTCAAGAAATCATTTTTTAGAGCTGAGTAGTATTACACTGTTTAAATGTACCATATTTTCTGTATCCATTCTTCTGTTGAAGAATATCTGTGTTCATTCCAGCCTTAAGCTATTATAAATAAGGCTTCAATTACATAGTAGAGAATGTTTCCTTAGTACATGTTCAAGTATCTTCTGGGTATAATCTCAGTAGTAGTATACCTGAGTCTCAAAGGGAATCTCAAAAATTGTAAAATTTCTGTAATGCAAAGGACACTATCAATAGGACAAAATGCCAACCAACAGAATGGGGAAAAATCTTAACCAATTCTACATGGCATAGATGGTTACTATACAATATATACAAATAACTGAGAAAGATACATAACAAAGAACCAAATTAATTTTCCCTCTGTAACCCATTTTTTTTAATAGAGTACTATTAAAAAATAGGTTACAGAGGGAAAAAATTAATTCTCAACTGAGGGATACCAAATGGCTGAGCAGCATCTAAAGAATTGTTCAACATCCTTGTCATTGGGTAAATGTAAATCAAAACAAACTGGAAATCCCACCCCATAAAGGTCAGAAAGGCAAAGATCAAAAATCTCAGGTGACAACAGAAGCTCGTAAAGATGTGGAGAAAAGGAACATTCCTATACTGCTGGTCAGTTTGCAAGGTTGTACAACCATTTTGGAATTCAGTTTGGCCATTCCTCTGAAAGGGGGACATAGTGCTACCTGATGTATCCATTTATTAAGTTTCATCATTTGGTTCACATTTGCTTTGTACTCAAAAATAATCCAACAGATTTTTTTCCTGTATATTTTTTTAATTAAAATATTTTTTTAATTTATTGATATATTTATTTACATTTCAAATGATTAATAAGGATTTTCCAGTGACAATGCTTTGAACAATGTGTTTCAGCCTTCAGTAAACCACTATAGTGTGAAAATCGTGAATTAATTGTTTAACACTATCTAATGGTCAGAAATATTTGAGAAAAGAGAATCTGAAAAGGAAGGAAGGTCTAACTTTCCCTTCCAAGTCAGATGTTGCCATTTAGGTCCATCACCTCTGCCACCGGTTAAATAGGTACTGGAGCTGGGCTTGAAGTTTGTTTTTATCTCCTCGTTAAATTACAACAAAAGATCCTCACTTTTGGATCTATGGGTTCAGATTATTTATTTTAGGGAATTCTACCTATACACAGTGTAGCCTTTTAAGGGTATTAAAAAATATAGGCCAATTATGAATGTCTTTGGTCTTCCCTTTAAACTATAAGAAATACATCATCCTTACTTGGTATTGATTTTCTTTCCCTCTTTCAGATCTTGAGCACTTCTGAAAATGACAAATTAATAATGCTCTTTAATTTTGCCAAATAAACTCACTAGGTACTAATAGTTAACCTTTGAAGATTTTGTTTTTTTCTTCTTTCTTTTTGTTATTTTATTCATTTACTTTTCAAATGTTATCACCTTTTCCTTTCCCCCCCCCCCCCACACAACAACCCTTTTCCCTCCCTTTTGGCTTGCCTCTTGAAGGTAATTCCATATCCTACTCCTGCCTCACTGTTCTAGCATTTCCCTTCTGTGTGTCATTGGGCCTCTCCAGGAGTAAGGCACTCCACTCTCAGTGATACATTATAAGACAATGCTCTGCTACATATGTATCGGGAATAATAGGTCCCCACATGTGAACTCTTTGATTTTTGTTTTAATCCCTGAGAACTTGAAAGGTCTGGTTAGTTGAGAGTTTTG
The DNA here is from genome assembly GCF_947179515.1 of Apodemus sylvaticus. Classification (NCBI taxonomy): domain Eukaryota; kingdom Metazoa; phylum Chordata; class Mammalia; order Rodentia; family Muridae; genus Apodemus; species Apodemus sylvaticus. The sequence continues at coordinate 149,480,296 of NC_067472.1, forward strand.
TTCTTATAGAGAAGCAAACACCTTCAGCACCTTCAGTCCTATTCCTAACTTCTCTTTTGTTATCCCCACATTCAGTCTAAGGTTTTGTTGCATGAATCTGCATAGAACATTGAGGGATATACATTAGTTTCACCTCTATTTGGTGGAAATTCTTTTTTAGATTTTCTCATTGTTTTTGAGTTACAGTACAGTTTTATTCACCCTTTGTCTTCTGCTACACTTCACTATAATATTCTTTGCTCATTTTCATATAAATTGCGTATTGCCATGTAATTATTATTACATATGTATATCTCAACACATGTACATGTTTATTCTTAAAATTCATAAATACACACCACTTCGTTTGTATTATGCTATGCTGTTATGGTTTTAGGTCTGATCACTTTTATGGATAAAAATGGGTTTCTTTCCTTTACAGTACCCTGTATTTCTTGCTGTCAGCATTTTAAAGTTCTTAAAATATTTTGGAAATCTCCTTTGTTAGTGTAATAGCTGTCTTTTCTAGAAGACATGATCTTACAGATAATAGATTTATGTCATAGATTTTACCATCTTTCTTGTCCCTCCTCCTCAATAAGTATTAGATTGATATTCAGAAGATGTTTAATCCAACGATTTCCTCATTGTGTTCCACTGTGTATTTTGATATATCGTGGTTTTCTGCATTTATTTGTTAGATGATCTATGGTACATTTAAGAAGCATTTTTCAGAAAAAGTGTGGGGTTTTCTTTGTATGTACTTATCTGAACAATCATATTTGTTTGTTAGAGTTATATTTTTAGGTTGAAAGATGATATTCTGATGATATTTTAGCTGCTTTACTACCTAATATATATTTACTACCTTTTACATTTCTAAATATGATCCCCTTTCCCTGATTATTCGTTCTATTAGCACACTTGTTTTCTAGAACAGTCCACCCTATTATTATTTTTATTGTTTACCCATGTAATTATCTATTTTTAATTTTATTCTTCCTGCATTTACAATTATTTAGGTGCTCTGATTTAAAGTGATAAAACTAGAATCCTCCAAAGAGGAAAATAAGATTTGCCATCTTTTAATTATCTAGATTACCACAGTCACTGAGAACTTTTCTTGTTCAGTCTCTCTATTATTAAGTGTTTTTTTGTACTCCTCCTCACATGGTATACTTCCTTCATTATCATCAAACATTCATGAATAACACCACAATTATGCTGTTGTTATTTCTTGTGAGTTTTAAATTTGTAACTAGTAAATATACTCAAGGAAGTAATCAAGCAGAAGGGTGCTGAGTACTTTCAGACATATAACCAGGAGTGATATAACAGTAGCCTCCAATATTTAAATTTACCCACTCAATATTTTTGGCTACTGATTTCTAACTAAATTGAAGCACTTTGTTATCACAACAACAGTGAGTCAGTGTTCCAATTTCACACATATGGAAAAACATTTAATTTCAGTTTTTTGTTCATATTTCTGAAATCTTGCTTCTGTATTATTTAAGTAAAACTTCTGTATACTTAGCAATGTAGGTGAATCTATTTTCACAACTAACTAACACTGGGAAAATTTGAATGAGTAATTAATTGTTCAGAACCAAGAAGAAGGTAGAAAATAAAATTTGTGTTTGTTTAAAGGACCTCAAGGTGAATCTTTATTTGAGATTATACCAGATAATCACATGGATATTTGATCAATCCAATGACGAGGTGCAACCTAAGAGACACTTCTTTGTCTGAGCTTTGACTCTGCGAAATGGAATGAGTTCTTGATCACTGGAAATCTATTAGCTCTGTAATTTGGAATTGGGTGGGGTTAAAGTGTAAGAGTATTGTTTTCATCAACTAAAAAAGTTATTAAAGAGATTTTAGTTCTGAATTCCCATGGTTTAAAGTAACAAATGAATGTTTCAAAGAAGGGTATTATAAAACAAAATTGCTTAGTTGGAGGACCTGGAAACACTGACCCGACATGAAAGTACAAGCTGCTTAAATGACAAAATAAAGATTATAGAAATGAAAGTGAATAAAGTAATATTTGTATAGTGAGTAAGCACAGAAATTCCACTCTTTCCTCTGTAAATATTACTGGGAAAACAAGAACATTGTAAATATACCCTGTTGACCAGATAACTATCAGATTATATGTAGACTAAGATAAAGGGGAAAGAAATGGACCATCATAACCAGAAATGCTTCCCTTTCTTCCCCTGACTCTTTGTAGATAGGAAAAAATATTTTCATAAACAGTTATTTTATTAAAATAAAATTTTGAACACAAGAACATATGTACAAAGCTATTTCTTAATATACTCTGAGTAGCTCTCTTCTGAAAGAGCAAGCGAAAATGTAGGATTACCTCTGAACAGACAGAACCTTCTTATAAAGAAAAACTAAAGGGCAAGATATATATATATATATATATATATATATATGTCTGTGTTCGTTTCCAGGGACACAAAAAATTTTATTGTTGCAGTTTTCCAAGAAAGGTGTCTATCTAAATATTTTCACAGGTTGTCGTTTAACTTTTTTCAAAGATTGATTCTTCTGTCATTATTTCATTGAACATGTGTTAAACTGATGTGCATCTCTCATGACTTACAGAACTGTATAGGATCATAAAGCAATCAGAAAGTATTGAAGAATGCTTTTGGTGTCATGTTTATCACTGTTTCAAGGCATGGCCCAAAGAAAAAGAGCTGAGTAATATTAATACTGAATATAAAGTAGACAGATACTTTATGATCTAACAGTTTTCACTGAATGAACTGCAAATGTCCTCTAAAGATGCTGCATGATTTTTCAGAAACAATGTACTACTACTACTATAGATATGATGAAAAAATAATGCAGCATTGAAAAATTAAAGGCCAGTTAACTCTTATAATCTTAAAGAAATCCTGAATGGGATAGCCTATACACAAATTTTTTTTCTCTTTGTTCTAATTCAATTCACTAAAATGCAAAATAACATTAAGGTCACTCTATGTTTTACATAAGATTTGGAAAGGGGAAATCAATTGAAATATAAATAAAGAATATATCAAATAAAAAATAAAAGATTGAGCTCTGATGCCAGATTTCAAGATAGAATGTCTAATTACAGAAAAAAAAAGAATTGCATTTTTGAGTGCATATATTTCATGAGGCAGTTTAAAAGCACACATAGATAAACATGAGTAATTTTATTATGCATTTCCTTAATTTCTGAAATATGTATTCTAGTTTCTTTATTTCAATTCTTGTATACCCTTCCAGTTCATTTTAATCCCTTCCATTCACTGTCATACTCTTCATCTCTATAAACATAGTGGTTTGTGTGGGGGTTTAAGTGTATGTGTGTGTGGGTGTGGGTGTGTGTGTGTGTGTTTTATTTGTGTGTGTGCTTATCTATATAGAGATGCTAACTGATGAAATATCTTAGAGTGTTTTAATTTTTTATTGGATATTTTATGTAACTTATTTTCAAATGGTATCTCCTCTCCAGGTTTTTGCACTGGAATGCACATTTTTGATCCAGCCTCTCCCTTTTCTATTAGGATGATTGCTCTCCCACCAACTGATTCCCAACACACCTCCCTGTTGTTTCCCTATGCTGGAGAATCAAACCACGATTGTACCAAGGATATTCATATTGTTGGCAGAATATTTGATATTCTGCTACATATGTAGCTTGAGAAATAGGTCCTTCCGTATGTACTCTTTGGTTGGTGGTTTAGTGCCTAGGAACTCTGGCAGTATGCTTGGTTTTTATTTTTGTTCTTCCTCTTAGTTTGTAAAACCCTCAATCTCCTTCAGTCATTTCTCTAATGCTATAATTGGAAACTCAGTGTTACATCTAATTGTTGACTGATAGCATCTGTCTCTGTATTTGTCAAGCTTTGGCAAAGTCTCTCAATGGAGATCTATGCCAGGTTCGTGTCAGCAACAGACCTTAACATCTGCAATAGTGTGTGAATTTGGCATCTGCGTATGGGATGGATCCCTAGGTGCAGCAATCCCTGCATGGCCTTTCCTTCCAACTCTTCTATACTGTTGGTTTCTGTATTTCCTCACATGAGTGTTTTCTTCCCCATTCTAAGAAGGACCCAAGCAACCATATTTTGTGCTTCCTTCTTCTTGAGCTTCATATGGGCTGTGAATTGTAACTTGGGTATTTTGAACTCTTGGGTTAATATCCACTTATCAATGAGTGCATGCCAATTTTGTTCTATTTTGACTGGGTTGCATCACTCAGGCTATTTTATAATTCCATCCATTCCCCTAAGTGTTTCAACATGGTATAGGTTTTAATAGCTGAGTAGTAGTCTATTGTGTAAATGTCCTGCATTTTCTGTCTCCTTTCCTCTGTTGAAGGCCATCTGGATATTTTCCAACTTCTAGCTGTTATAAATAAGGCTTCTATGAAGATTGTGCAGCATGTGTCCTTATTATATGATTGAGCAGCATTTGGGTATATTTGGGTTCAATTTTCTGAAGATGTCCCAGACTGATTCGCTGGTGTTGTACCATCTTGTACTCACACCAAAAATGAAGGGGCTTTCCTCTTCTCTACCTCCTCCCCAGGATGTGCTTTCACCTGAATTTCTGATCTTAGCCATTCTGACTCGTCTGAGGTGGAATCAATGGGTTGCTTTGATTTGCATTTCTCTAATGACTATGGTCATTAGAGAAATGCAAATTCTCTAATGACCATAGTCATTAGACCTTAGTTTCTTCTCGACCATTCTATATATCACATTTGAGAATCCTTTGTTTATCTCTATACCACATTTTTAATAGTTTTATATAGTTCTTGGGAGTCTAAGAAAGATATAAGCCCTCTATCTGATGTAGGATTGGTAGAGTTTTTTTTTTTTTCAAAGAGTTGGTTGCCATTTTGTCAAATTGACAGTATCCTTTACCTTACAGAAACTTTGCAATTCTTTATAGTCCCATTTTTTTAATTGTTGATCATAGAGCAAAAGCCATGGGTGTTCATTTTCAGGATATGTCTGCAATGTACATGTTTTTTAGTCTCTTCCCCAATTTTTCCGCCATTAGTTTCGATGTATCTGCTTTCCACTTGGATTTAAGTTTTATACAAGGATAAAAAATGAATCAATTTGCATTGTTTCAGATGCTGACTGCCAGTTAAACCAGCACAATTTGTCGAAAACAGTGCTGTAAAATTAATAATTCTGCTGAAGGTGTTAATTACAATTGTTGGTGGATATAAAGACATTTAGAAATCATATTCTTTCAGGAAGTTAGCAGAGATTTTTATTTATTCCTCTTGGTGATATGTGAGGTACAACAGAATGCATCATTTTAAATTTAGATAAAATATTATTTAGCCAAAGATATGTGGAAATTTTGATAAAATGGTAGATCAGAGTGCATAGAGTCTTACTAAACTAATTCCATTTCAACATATTTTCAACAAAATTGATTTAATATTTTAAAATATGTAAATAACATCTCAATAATATTTATGTATGGATATAGACCCCTGAGTACTTGATATCACAGCTTCTCATTGAATCCATTTAAGATGTACACATATATTTATTTCAATAGCTTCATGAATTATGTTTTGTTTATATTATCTTGCCTACACAAATACATATACTTCTTTCCTACTAACTAATATTGATGTTCATGTGGTTTTCCTCTTAAAATAAATTTCAAATAAATAATTTTTAAAGGAAAAAATGGATTTTATTGCATGTTGGATAATTACTCCTGAGCATGAACCATGGCCTGAAACATAGGTAATTTCTTCAGTATTACTACGTTAATGAAAGTCAATTTATGAATATCAGCTATCAAGGGTAAATAGATTATATTTTACAGTGATACTGTATATGATTTTTCTTTTCAGGTACTTTGGCTTTATCATGAAGAGTGTTGTATATGGCTTTCATATTGCTAAGCAATTTTACATACAGAACTAAAAAGACATTGGCTACTCTCAAAACACACAAAAATAACCACCAAAAACCCAAAAATTCAGTTTATAACATTACCTGACATGGGAAATAATGTAGGTTTCATTTATTGGCCTAAATTTATGTCATATTAAATGTTATAATAGACATTATATTGCAGATGTTTAGTAAAATTTAAGATCAGAGCACCATACTACAAATGCAAAAATCAAAACACACAAACACAAAGTGAAAAATTACACAAACACTCTAAAGAGAAGTTGAAGGAATGAAAGAAAATGAGGGAAATACCACAAAGAAGGTTGTGTTGGAAAGGACTTGAACCATCAGAGTCAAAATAGGATGAGGAACAATGTAGAAGGGAGTAAATTGTTCCTACTTTAACATGTGATATTGTCTAGATTTTGGATATCCCTTTTCAAAATATACTCCTCTTCATATTTGTTTACCATTGTCATGATTTAAAACATAGTATATTGTGTGAGAAATAGCTTGATGTAACTGGACACAACACAAGTGTCTTTCTTAAATAATTGAAGTAATTGTTTCTAAGTACTGTGCATAATTCTATGAAATAGTATGGTATATTTCCAGATAAACATAGCATCTCAGGATACTGGCACAGGAAGATTACACAGGTTCAGCTCTGGTGTGCATTTGACAGCCTGTGATTACAAGCAGCAGTCCCTAGACACAAATGGAGGCTTTATTATTGGTCGCATTAGCCAGACACAGGCTCAAAACCACATGCATTACTGGCAGTTTTTCTGTTTTAATTAGCTCCAGAAAGCAAAGAATACATATGTAATATATTGGTATTTCTCCTTCTATTTCATCTCTTTTTTAAATTTCTGAAGCAACAGGCAGTGAAGAGATGAGAAAAGATGGAGGAGATTGGATGGAAATATCTCCATGGTAACACAGGCTTTAGCCGATTTTATCATTTTGAGACCTTCCTCCTGATTGGTCCCAAGCGTTTTCTCTATTTTCCTACTTATATTCAGCCAGTCTGAGTCATCCACAGCATAAAAAATAATTTCCCGTAATGCATCTGGTGGTTGTGTAGCTTTCAGCTCCTACCAGGCTTTTGCTGGAGATTGACAAGCTGCTCTTTTGAGAAGGAAGAGCGCAGCTGAAAATGAAAAGAAAACGTCGTCATGGCCAGGTAACTTGCTTTGATTCTTCACATTCCTGCTCTGAATGAAACTGCTCCTGTTTGCTTACAATTTATTTGTTATTCCTTATGGTCATTGGTTCAGCTTTAGTATCTAACATTCAGTTGAAAGTCTTGGAGTTTTATTTAATCTTCAAGGATGGTGTATAATTTCAGCCTTCAGTATCTGACAGAGACAAGAGACCTGTTGCTCCTTTACATGCTCTGGGCAATCATATCTGTAAAGGATTTTTATATTAGGACTACAGTTCTCACAGTCCACCATCAGACTTTCTGGAACATTCTCTGACATTACCTTACATAGTGGGCCACTGCATTCTGAGAACACTAAAACCCAAACACTGCAAACTGCACTCCATATCATCTTGCTATTATCCATGTTCTCAACTGTTTTACATTACATTACAATCCAAATTCAAATATCAGGTTTGTTTTTTTATTGTTGATAAAAATGTTTTCTGTTCATGTTTATACATCTGCATACGTCATTCTTTAAGGACAGTCAAATCAAAGAATATGGAGGCAATCTAATGAAAAAGGATTTTTCCACACAAACAATACCATACAAACATATCCTGTCTTTTTTGTTTTTATCCTGGAATCTTAGCACACTAAGCTTTCCATGTGTCATACAGTTTCCATGAGTCATAGAATGTATGTTAGCTTGTTGATTTGCTGTGCCATAATGAATATACAGTGCCAATGTTCATTTTTGACTGTGTTTATTAGATATCATCATGTGTCTCTTCTGTGTTCTGTGGTAATTTTACAATATTCAATTCTCTCCTCAAGTACACAGTCCAGGAGCCTAACTTGCATTTCATGTTATCTAAATATTGACATGGGGAGTATTCAATTGATGGTAATAGTTTGTATCTATCAAGTACACACATTTAAAAGCAGATAATTGCTGACACCTTAAAGTTTTACATTGTGAATGCTATGACAGTAATGTGTTACCTTCATAGTATGATTTTACTCAGATTTTATGGAGGAAAGATCCTAAATGTTAAAAAAAAAGTCTGATATCAAAATTATTGGTTAGGTTACTGGACTAAATGAAATGAATGGTCCTGTTTGTCAAGGTTCTTGTAGTTTTGGATGAGGGTCTATGTTATATAGGACTAGCCAAAAATATACACTCATTGGGTTATAGCTAATGCATTCTCTATTAGTACCACTATGTGACCACTTATCTCAAATCCTTGTGTCCTTGCAATCTTGTATGATTTATAATTAGACACATTCTAGTTGTAGTGTATATGATATCAAGTTCAATCTAGGTATACATGTTTTACTTAGAATTAATGTTCTTACTGAATTAAATGTCCATAAGAATGGAGGTAAGAATTGTTGTCTATCTTTATGGGTCACAAATACCCGTAAAAAAAGAACTCATAGTCTCCAGTGAAGGAATACTGGGTAATTATTGATAAAATGTAGTACTTGGTGAATCTGGTAATTTGAATTCATACTCATCAGTTATTATGATATTCCATGTCTATTTTTTCAGGTGCCTTTTTCTTTCTTTTTTTTCTGTTTCTTTCTATTAGATATTTTATTCATTAAATTTCAACTGTTATACCCTTTCCTCATTTACCCTCCAAAATCTCCCTCCCATATCCTATCTCCTTCACAGGACCAAGGGCCTGTCCTCTCATCGATGTCCACCCAACAATGCCTTCAACTCTTACATACGTGGCTGGAGACATGTGTACTCATTGGTTGTTGGTTTAAGTCTCTGAGAGCTCTAGGGAGATGTTTGGTTCATACTGATTTACTTCTATGGCACAGCAATTCCTTTAAGATCCTTGGGTCCTTTCTCAATCTCCATTATTGGGAACCCTGTGTTCAGTCCAGTGTTTGCCTGAGAGCATCCATCACTGTATATGTCAGGTACTGGTAGAGACTCTCAGAAGACACCTAATCAGGCTCCTGTTGGCAGGCACTTGTTCGATTGCACAATAGTATTTTGGTTTGGTATGTGTATATTGTATGGATCACCAGCTGGGGCAGTATCTACATGGTCTTTCCTTCAGACTCTGCTCAACACTTTGTCTCTGTATCTCTTCCCATATTTATTTTATTTCCCCTTCTAAGAATGTTTTAAGAATCCACAATTTGGTCTTCCTTCTTCTTGATCTTCACTTGGTCTGTGAATTTTATCTTGGGTGCCCTGAGCTCCTGGGCTAATATACCCTTATCAGTGACTGCATACCACGTGTGTTCTTTTGTGACTGAGTTATCTCACTTACGATGATATTTTATAGTTTCATCCATTTGCCTAAGAATTTCAAGAAATCATTTTTTAGAGCTGAGTAGTATTACACTGTTTAAATGTACCATATTTTCTGTATCCATTCTTCTGTTGAAGAATATCTGTGTTCATTCCAGCCTTAAGCAATTATAAATAAGGCTTCAATTACATAGTAGAGAATGTTTCCTTAGTACATGTTCAAGTATCTTCTGGGTATAATCTCAGTAGTAGTATACCTGAGTCTCAAAGGGAATCACAAAAATTGTAAAATTTCTGTAATGCAAAGGACACTATCAATAGGACAAAATGCCAACCAACAGAATGGGGAAAAATCTTAACCAATTCTACATGGCATAGAGGGTTACTATACAATATATACAAATAACTGGGAAAGATACATAACAAAGAACCAAATTAATTTTCCCTCTGTAACCCATTTTTTAATAGAGTACTATTAAAAATGGGTTACAGAGGGAAAAATTATTTCTCAACTGAGGAATACCAAATGGCTTAGCAGCATCTAAAGAATTGTTCAACATCCTTGTCATTGGGTAAATGTAAATCAAAACAAACTGGAAATCCCACCCCATAAAGGTCAGAAAGGCAAAGATCAAAAATCTCAGGTGACAACAGAAGCTCGTAATGATGTGGAGAAAAGGAACATTCCTATACTGCTGGTCAGTTTGCAAGGTTGTACAACCATTTTGGAAATCAGTTTGTCCATTCTTCTGAAAGGGGGACATAGTGCTAACTGAGGTATCCATTTATTAAGTTTCATCATTTGGTTCACATTTGCTTTGTACTCAAAAATAATCCAACAGATTTTCTTTTTTTTCCTGTATATTTTTTAATTAAAATATTTTTTAATTTATTGATATATTTATTTACATTTCAAGTGATTAATAAGGATTTTCCTGTGACAATGCTTTGAACAATGCGCTTCAGGCTTCAGTAAACCACTATAGTGTGAAAATCGTGAATTACTTGTTTAACACTATCTAATGGTCAGAAATATTTGAGAAAAGAGAATCTGAAAAGGAAGGAAGGTCTAACTCTCCCTTCCAAGTCAGATGTTGCCATTTAGGTCCATCACCTCTGCCACCGGTTAAATAGGTACTGGAGCTGGGCTTGAAGTTTGTTTTTATCTCCTCGTTAAATTACAACAAAAGATCCTCACTTTTGGATCTATGGGTTCAGATTATTTATTTTAGGGAATTCTACCTATACACAGTGTAGCCTTTTAAGGGTATTAAAAAATATAGGCCAATTATGAATGTCTTTGGTCTTCCCTTTAAACTATAAGAAATACATCATCCTTACTTGGTATTGATTTCCTTTCCCTCTTTCAGATCTTGAACACTTCTAAAAATGACAAATTAATAATGCTCTTTAATTTTGCCAAATAAACTCATTAGGTACTAATAGTTAACCTTTGAAGATTTTGTTTTTTTCTTCTTTATTTTTGTTATCTTATTCATTTACTTTTCAAATGTTATCACCTTTTCCTTTCCCCCCCACACACAACAAACCTATTCCCTCCCTTTTGGCTTGCCTCTTGAAGGTAATTCCATATCCTACACCTGCCTCACTGTTCTAGCATTTCCCTACTGTGTGTCATTGGGCCTCTCCAGGAGTGAGGCACTCCACTCTCAGTGATACATTATAAGACAATGCTCTGCTACATATGCATCGGGAATAGTAGGTCCGCACATGTGAACTCTTTGATTTTTGTTTTAATCCCTGAGAACTTGAAAGGTCTGGTTAATTGATAGTTTTGTTCTTATAGAGAAGCAAACACCTTCAGCTCCTTCAGTCCTATTCCTAACTTCTCTATTGTTATCCCCACATTCAGTCTAAGGTTTTGTTGCATGAATCTGCATAGAACATTGAGGGATATACATTAGATTCACCTCTATTTGGTGGAAATTCTTTTTTAGATTTTCTCATTGTTTTTGAGTTACAGTACCATTTTATTCACCCGTTGTCTTCTGGTTCACTTCACTATAATATTCTTTGCTCATTTTCATATAAATTGCGTATTGCCATTTAATTATTATTACATATGTATATCTGAACACATGTACATGTTTATTCTTAAAATTCATAAATACACACCACTTCGTTTGTATTATGCTATGCTGTTATGGTTTTAGGTCTGATCACTTTTATGGATAAAAATGGGTTTCTTTCCTTTACAGAACCCTGTATTTCTTGCTGTCAGCATTTTAAAGTTCTTAAAATATTTTGGAAATCTCCTTTGTTAGTGTAAGAGCTGTCTTTTCTAGAAGACATGATCTTACAGATAATAGATTTATGTCATAGATTTTACCATCTTTCTTGTCCCTCTTCCTCAATAAGTATTAGATTGATATTCGGAAGATGTTTAATCCACCGATTTCCTCATTGTGTTAAACTGTGTATTTTGATATATCATGGTTTTCTGCATTTATTTGTTAGATGATCTATGGTACATTTAAGAAGCATTTTTCAGAAAAAGTGTGGGGTTTTCTTTGTATGTACTTATCTGAACAATCATATTTGTTTGTTAGAGTAATATTTTTTAGGTTGAAAGATGATATTCTGATGATATTTTAGCTGCTTTACTACCTAATGTATATTCACTACCTTTTACATTTCTAAATATGATCCCCTTTCCCTGATTATTCCTTCTATTAGCACACTTGTTTTCTAGAACAGTCCACCCTATTATTATTTTTATTGTTTACCCATGTAATTATCTATTTTTAATTTTATTCTTCCTGCATTTACAATTATTTAGGTGCTCTGATTTAAAGTGATAAAACTAGAATCCTCCAAAGAGGAAAATAAGATTTGCCATCTTTTAATTGTCTAGATTACCACAGTCACTGAGAACTTTTCTAGTTCAGTCTCTCTTTATTAAGTGTTTTTTTGTACTCCTCCTCACATGGTATACTTCCTTCATTATCATCAAACATTCATGAATAACACCACAATTATGCTGTTGTTATTTCTTGTGAGTTTTATATTTGTAACTAGTAAATATACTCAAGGAAGTAATCAAGCAGAAGGGTGCTGAGTACTTTCAGACATATAACCAGGAGTGATATAACAGTAGCCTCCAATATTTAAATTTACCCACTCAATATTTTTGGCTACTGATTTCTAACTAAATTGAAGCACTTTGTTATCACAACAACAGTGAGTCAGTGTTCCAATTTCACACATATGGAAAAACATTTAATTTCAGTTTTTTGTTCATATTTCTGAAATCTTGCTTCTGTATTATTTAAGTAAAACTTCTGTATACTTAGCAATGTAGGTGAATCTATTTTCACAACTAACTAACACTGGGAAAATTTGAATGAGTAATTGTTCAGAACCAAGAAGAAGGTAGAACATAAAATTTGTGTTTGTTTAAAGGAACTCAAGGTGAACCTTTATTTGACATTATACCAGATAATGACATGGATATTTGATCAATCCAATGACGAGGTGCAACCTAAGAGACACTTCTTTGTCGGAGCGTTGACTCTGCGAAATGGAATGAGTTCTTGATCACTGGAAATCTATTAGCCCTGTAATTTGGAATTGGGTGGGGTTAAAGTGTAAGAGTATTGTTTTCATCAACTAAAAAAGTTATTAAAGAGGTTTAAGTTCTGAATTCCCATGGTTTAAAGTAACAAATGAATGTTTCAAAGAAGGGTAGTATAAAACAAAATTGTTTAGTTGGAGGACCTGGAAACACTGACCCAACATGAAAGTAAAAACTGCTTAAATGTCAAAATAAAGATTATAGAAATGAAAGTGAATAAAGTAATATTTGTATAGTGAGTAAGCACAGAAATTCCACTCTTTCCTCTGTAAATATTACTGGGAAAACAAGAACATTGTAAATATACCCTGTTGACCAGATAACTATCAGATGATATGTAGACTAAGATAAAGGGGAAAGAAATGGACCATCATAACCAGAATTGCTTCCCTTTCTTCCTCTGACTCTTTGTAGATAGGAAAAAAATATTTTCATAAACTGTTATTTTATTAAAATAAATATTTGAACACAAGAACATATGTACAAAGCTATTTCTTAATATACTCTGAGTAGTTCTCTTCTGAAAGAGCAAGCGAAAATGTAGGATTACCTCTGAACAGACAGAACCTTCTTATAAAGAAAAACTAAAGGGCAAGGCATATATATATATATATATATATATATATATATATATATATATATATATATATATATGTCTGTGTTCGTTTCCAGGGACACAAAAAATTTATTGTTGCAGTTTTCCAAGAAAGGTGTCTATCTAAATATTTTCACAGGTTGTCGTTTAACTTTTTTCAAAGATTGATTCTTCTGTCATTATTTCATTGAACATGTGTTAAACTGATGTGCATCTCTCATGACTTACAGAACTGTATAGGATCATAAAGCAATCGGAAAGTATTGAAGAATGTTTTTGGTGTCATGTTTATCACTGTTTCAAGGCATGGCCCAAAGAAAAAGAGCTGAGTAATATTAATACTGAATATAAAGTAGACAGATACTATATGATCTAACAGTTTTCACTGAATGAACTGCAAATGTCCTCTAAAGATGCTGCATGATTTTTTCAGAAACAATGTACTACTACTACTATAGATATGATGAAAAAATAATGCAGCGTTGAAAAATTAAAGGCCAGTTAACTCTTATAATCTCAAAGAAATCCTGAATGGGATAGCCTATACACAAATTTTTTTCTCTTTGTTCTAATTCAATTCAATAAAATGCAAAATAACATTAAGGTCACTCTATGTTTTACGTAAGATTTGGAAAGGGGAAATCAATTGAAATATAAATAAATAATATATCAAATAAAAAATAAAAGATTGAGCTCTGATGCCAGATTTCAAGATAGAATGTCTAATTACAGAAAAAAAAATAATTGCATTTTTGAGTGCATATATTTCATGAGGCAGTTTAAAAGCACACATAGATAAACATGAGTAATTTTATTATGCATTTCCTTAATTTCTGAAATATGTATTCTAGTTTCTTTATTTCAATTCTTGTATACCCTTCCAGTTCATTTTAATCCCTTCCATTCACTGTCATACTCTTCATCTCTATAAACATAGTGGTTTGTGTGGGGGTTTAAGTGTATGTGTGTGTGTGTGGGTGTGTGTGTGTGTTTTATTTGTGTGTGTGCTTATCTATATAGAGATGCTAACTGTTGAAATATCTTAGAGTGTTTTAATTTTTTATTGGATATTTTATGTAACTTATTTTCAAATGGTATCTCCTCTCCAGGTTTTTGCACTGGAATGCACATTTTTGATCCAGCCTCTCCCTTTTCTATTAGGATGATTGCTCTCCCACCAACTGATTCCCAACACACCTCCCTGTTGTTTCCCTATGCTGGAGAATCAAACCACGATTGTACCAAGGATATTCATATTGTTGGCAGAATATTTGATATTCTGCTACATATGTAGCTTGAGAAATAGGTCCTTCCGTATGTACTCTTTGGTTGGTGGTTTAGTGCCTAGGAACTCTGGCAGTATGCTTGGTTTTTATTTTTGTTCTTCCTCTTAGTTTGTAAAACCCTCAATCTCCTTCAGTCATTTCTCTAATGCTATAATTGGAAACTCAGTGTTACATCTAATTGTTGACTGATAGCATCTGTCTCTGTATTTGTCAAGCTTTGGCAAAGTCTCTCAATGGAGATCTATGCCAGGTTCGTGTCAGCAACAGGCCTTAACATCTGCAATAGTGTGTGAATTTGGCATCTGCGTATGGGATGGATCCCTCGGTGCAGCAATCCCTGCATGGCCTTTCCTTCCAACTCTTCTATACTGTTGGTTTCTGTATTTCCTCACATGAGTGTTTTCTTCCCCATTCTAAGAAGGACCCAAGCAACCATATTTTGTGCTTCCTTCTTCTTGAGCTTCATATGGGCTGTGAATTGTAACTTGGGTATTTTGAACTCTTGGGTTAATATCCACTTATCAATGAGTGCATGCCAATTTTGTTCTATTTTGACTGGGTTGCATCACTCAGGCTATTTTATAATTCCATCCATTCCCCTAAGTGTTTCAACATGATATAGGTTTTAATAGCTGAGTAGTAGTCTATTGTGTAAATGTCCTGCATTTTCTGTCTCCTTTCCTCTGTTGAAGGCCATCTGGATATTTTCCAACCTCTAGCTGTTATAAATAAGGCTTCTATGAAGATTGTGCAGCATGTGTCCTTGTTATATGATTGAGCAGCATTTGGGTATATTTGGGTTCAATTTTCTGAAGATGTCCCAGACTGATTCGCTGGTGTTGTACCATCTTGTACTACACGAAAAATGAAGGGGCTTTACTCTTCTCTACCTCCTCCCCAGGATGTGCTGTCACCTGAATTTCTGATCTTAGCCATTATGACTCGTCTGACGTGGAATCAATTGGTTGCTTTGATTTGCATTTCTCTAATGACTATGGTTGTTGAACATAGCCTTAGTTTCTTCGCGACCATTCTATATATCTCATTTGAGAAAACTTTGTTTGTCTCTATACCACATTTTTAATAGATTTATATAGTTCTTGGGAGTCTAAGAAAGATATAAGCCCTCTATCTGATGTAGGATTGGTAGAGTTTTTTTTTCAAAGAGTTGGTTGCCATTTTGTCAAATTGACAGTATCCTTTACCTTACAGAAACTTTGCCGTTCTTTATAGTCCCATTTTTTTAATTGTTGATCATAGAGCAAAAGCCATGGGTGTTCTTTTTCAGGATATCTCTGCTATGTGCATGTTTTCTAGTCTCTTACCCAATTTTTCCCCATTAGTTTCGATGTATCTGCTTTCCACTTGGATTTAAGTTTTATACAAGGATAAAAAATAAATCAATTTGCATTGTTTCAGATGCTGACTGCCAGTTAAACCAGCACAATTTGTCGAAAACAGTGCTGTAAAATTAATAATTCTGCTGAAGGTGTTAATTACAATTTTTGGTGGATATAAAGACATTTAGAAATCATATTCTTTCAGGAAGTTAGCAGAGATTTTTATTTATTCCTCTCGGTGATATGTGAGGTACAACAGAATGCATCATTTTAAATTTAGATAAAATATTATTTAGCCAAAGATATGTGGAAATTTTGATAAAATGGTAGATCAGAGTGCATAGAGTCTTACTAAACTAATTCCATTTCAACATATTTTCAACAAAATTGATTTAATATTTTAAAATATGTAAATAACATCTCACTAATATTTATGTATGGATATAGACCCCTGAGTACTTGATATCACAGCTTCTCATTGACTCCATTTAAGATGTACACATATATTTATTTCAATAGATTCATGAATTATGTTTTGTTTATATGATCTTGCCTACACAAATACATATACTTCTTTCCTACTAACTAATATTGATGTTCATGTGGTTTTCCTCTTAAAATAAATTTCAAATAAATAATTTTTAAAGGACAAAATGGATTTTATTGCATGTTGGATAATTACTCCTGAGCATGAACCATGGCCTGAAACATAGGTAATTTCTTCAGTATTACTACGTTAAAGAAAGTCAATTTATGAACATCAGCTATCAAGGGTAAATAGATTATATTTTACCGTGATACTGTATATGATTTTTCTTTTCAGGTACTTTGGCTTTATCATGAAGAGTGTTGTATATGGCTTTCATATTGCTAAGCAATTTTACATACAGAACTAAAAAGACATTGGCTACTCTCAAAACACACAAAAATAACCACCAAAAACCCAAAAATTCAGTTTATAACATTACCTGACATGTGAAATAATGTAGGTTTCATTTATTGGCCTAAATTTATGTCATATTAAATGTTATAATAGACATTATACTGCAGGTGTTTAGTAAAATTTAAGATCAGAGCACCATACCACAGATACAAAAATGAAAACACAGAAACACAAAGTGAAAAATTACACAAACACACTAAAGAGAAGTTGAAGGAATGAAAGAAAATGAGGGAAATACCACAAAGAAGGTTGTGTTGGAAAGGACGTGAACCATCAGAGTCAAAATAGGATGAGGAACAATGTAGAAGGGAGTAAATTGTTCCTACTTTTAATATGTGATATTGTCTAGATTTTGGATATCCCTTTTCAAAAATATACTCCTCTTCATATTTGTTTACCATTGTCATGATTTAAAACATAGTATATTGTGTGAGAAATAGCTTGATGTAACTGGACACAACACAAGTGTGTTTCTTAAATAATTGAAGTAATTGTTTCTAAGTACTGTGCATAATTCTATGAAATAGTATGGTATATTTCCAGATAAACATAGCATCCCAGGATACGGGCACAGGAAGATTACACAGGTTCAGCTCTGGTGTGCATTTGACAGCCTGTGATTACAAGCAGCAGTCCCTAGACACAAATGGAGGCTTTATTATTTGTCGCATTAGCCAGACACAGGCTCAAAACCACATGCATTACTGACAGTTTTTCTGTTTTAATTAGCTCCAGAAAACAAAGAATACATATGTAATATATTGGTATTTCTCTTTCTATTTCATCGCTTTTTTAAATTTCTGAAGCAACAGGCAGTGAAGAGATGAGAAAAGATGGAGGAGATTGGATGGAAATATCTCCATGGTAACACAGGCTTTAGCCGATTTTATCATTTTGAGACCTTCCTCCTGATTGGTCCCAAGCGTTTTCTCTATTTTCCTACGTATATTCAGCCAGTCTGAGTCATCCACAGCATAAAAAATAATTTCCCGTAATGCATCTGGTGGTTGTGTAGCTTTCAGCTCCTACCAGGCTTTTGCTGGAGATTGACAAGCTGCTCTTTTGAGAAGGAGGAGCGCAGCTGAAAATGAAAAGAAAACGTCGTCATGGTCAGGTAACTTGCTTTGATTCTTCACATCCTGCTCTGAATGAAACTGCTCCTGTTTGCTTACAATTTATTTGTTATTCCTTATGGTCATTGGTTCAGCTTTAGTATCTAACATTCAGTTGAAAGTCCTGGAGTTTTTTTTAATCTTCAAGGATGGTGTATAATTTGAGCCTTCAGTATCTGACAGAGACAAGAGACCTGTTGCTCCTTTACATGCTCTGGGCAATCATATCTGTAAAAGATTTTTATATTAGGACTACAGTTCTCACAGTCCACCATCAGACTTTCTGGAACATTCTCTGACAATACCTTACATAGTGGGCCACTGCATTCTGAGAACACTAAAACCCAAACACTGCAAACTGCACTCCATATCATCTTGCTATTATCCATCTTCTCAACTGTTTTACATTACATTACAATCCAAATTCAAATATCAGGTTTGTTTTTTTATTGTTGTTAAAAATGTTTTCTGTTCATGTTTACACATCTGCATACGTCATTCTTTAAGGACAGGCAAATCAAAGAATATGGAGTCAATATATTGAAAAAGGATTTTTCCACACAAACAATACCATACAAACATATCCTGTCATTTTTGTTTTTATCCTGGAATCTTAGCACACTAAGCTTTCCATGTGTCATACAGTTTCCATGAGTCATAGAATGTATGTTAGATTGTTGATTTGCTGTGTCATAATGAATATCCAGTGCCAATGTTCATTTTTTGACTGTGTTTATTAGATATCATCATGTGTCTCTTTAGTGTTCTGTGGTAATTTTACAATATTCAAGTCTCTCCTCAAGTACACAGTCCAGGAGCCTAACTAGCATTTCATGTTATCTAAATATTGACATGGAGAGTATTCAATTGATGGTAATACTTTGTATCTATCAAGTACACATATTTTTAAGCAGATAATTGCTGACACCTTAAAGTTTTACATTGTGAATGCTATGACAGTAATGTCTTACCTTCATAGTATGATTTTACTCAGATTTTATGGAGGAAAGATACTAAATGGTAAAAAAAAAAAGTCTGATATCAAAATTATTGGTTAGGTTACAGGACTAAATGAAATGAATGGTCCTGTTTGTCAAGGTTCTTGTAGTTTTGGATGAGGGTCTATGTTATATAGGACTAGCCAAAAATATACACTCATTGGGTTATAGCTAATGCATTCTCTATAAGTACCACTATGTGACCACTTATCTCAAATCCTTGTCTCCTTGCAATCTTGCATGATTTATAATTAGACACATTCTAGTTGTAGTGTATATGATATCAAGTTCAATCTAGGTATACATGTTTTACTTAGAATTAATGTTCTTACTGAATTAAATGTCCATAAGAATGGAGGTAAGAATTGTTGTCTATCTTTATGGGTCACAAATACCCGTAAAAAAAGAACTCATAGTCTCCAGTGAAGGAATACTGGGTAATTATTGATAAAATGTAGTACTTGGTGAATCTGGTAATTTGAATTCATACTCATCAGCTATTATGATATTCCATGTCTATTTTTTCAGGTGCCTTTTTCTTTCTTTTTTTTTTTCTGTTTCTTTCTATTAGATATTTTATTCATTAAATTTCAACTGTTATACCCTTTCCTCATTTACCCTCCAAAATCTCCCTCC
This sequence comes from Apodemus sylvaticus, assembly GCF_947179515.1. NCBI lineage: Eukaryota > Metazoa > Chordata > Mammalia > Rodentia > Muridae > Apodemus > Apodemus sylvaticus. The sequence goes on from NC_067472.1 coordinate 149,500,135, forward strand.
CATATCCTATCTCCTTCACAGGACCAAGGGCCTGTCCTCTCATCGATGTCCACCCAGCAATGCCTTCAACTCTTACATACGTGGCTGGAGACATGTGTACTCATTGGTTGTTGGTTTAAGTCTCTGAGAGCTCTAGGGAGATGTTTGGTTCATACTGATTTACTTCTATGGCATAGCAATTCCTTTAAGAACCTTTGGTCCTTTCTCAATCTCCATTATTGGGAACCCTGTGTTCAGTCCTGTGTTTGCCTGAGAGCATCCATCACTCTATATGTCAGGTACTGGCAGAGACTCTCAGAAGACACCTAATCAGGCTCCTGTTGGCAGGCACTTGTTCGATTGCACAATAGTATTTTGGTTTGGTATGTGTATATTGTATGGATCACCAGCTGGGGCAGTATCTGCATGGTCTTTCCTTCAGACTCTGCTCAACACTTTGTCTCTGTATCTCTTCCCATATTTATTTTATTTCCCCTTCTAAGAATGTTTTAAGAATCCACAATTTGGTCTTCCTTCTTCTTGATCTTCACTTGGTTTGTGAATTTTATCCTGGGTGCCCTGAGCTCCTGGGCTAATATACCCTTATCAGTGACTGCATACCACGTGTGTTCTTTTGTCACTGAGTTATCTCACTTACGATGATATTTTATAGTTTCATCCATTTGCCTAAGAATTTCAAGAAATCATTTTTTAGAGCTGAGTAGTATTACACTGTTTAAATGTACCATATTTTCTGTATCCATTCTTCTGTTGAAGAAGATCTGTGTTCATTCCAGCCTTAAGCAATTATAAATAAGGCTTCAATTACATAGTAGAGAATGTTTCCTTAGTACATGTTCAAGTATCTTCTGGGTATAATCTCAGTAGTAGTATACCTGAGTCTCAAAGGGAATCACAAAAATTGTAAAATTTCTGTAATGCAAAGGACACTATCAATAGGACAAAATGCCAACCAACAGAATGAGGAAAAATCTTAACCAATTCTACATGGCATAGAGGGTTACTATACAATATATACAAATAACTGAGAAAGATACATAACAAAGAACCAAATTAATTTTCCCTCTGTAACCCATTTTTTAATAGAGTACTATTAAAAAATGGGTTACAGAGGGAGAAATTAATTCTCAACTGAGGAATACCAAATGGCTGAGCAGCATCTAAAGAATTGTTCAACATCCTTGTCATTGGGTAAATGTAAATCAAAACAAACTGGAAATCCCACCCCATAAAGGTCAGAAAGGCAAAGATCAAAAATCTCAGGTGACAACAGAAGCTCATAAAGATGTGGAGAAAAGGAACATTCCTATACTGCTGGTCAGTTTGCAAGGTTGTACAACCATTTTGGAAATCAGTTTGGCCATTCCTCTGAAAGGGGGACATAGTGCTACCTGATGTATCCATTTATTAAGTTTCATCATTTGGTTCACATTTGCTTTGTACTCAAAAATAATCCAACAGATTTTCTTTTTTTTCCTGTATATTTTTTAATTAAAATATTTTTTAATTTATTGATATATTTATTTACATTTCAAATGATTAATAAGGATTTTCCTGTGACAATGCTTTGAACAATGTGCTTCAGCCTTCAGTAAACCACTATAGTGTGAAAATCGTGAATTAATTGTTTAACACTATCTAATGGTCAGAAATATTTGAGAAAAGAGAATCTGAAAAGGAAGGAAGGTCTGACTCTCCCTTCCAAGTCAGATGTTGCCATTTAGGTCCAACACCTCTGCCACCGGTTAAATAGGTACTGGAGCTGGGCTTGAAGTTTGTTTTTATCTCCTCGTTAAATTACAACAAAAGATCCTCACTTTTGGATCTATGGGTTCAGATTATTTATTTTAGGGAATTCAACCTATACACAGTGTAGCCTTTTAAGGGTATTAAAAAATATAGGCCAATTATGAATGTCTTTGGTCTTCCATTTAAACTATAAGAAATACATCATCCTTACTTGGTATTGATTTCCTTTCCCTCTTTCAGATCTTGAACACTTCTGAAAATGACAAATTAATAATGCTCTTTAATTTTGCCAAATAAAGTCACTAGGTACTAATAGTTAACCTTTGAAGATTTTGTTTTTTTCTTCTGTCTTTTTGTTATTTTATTCATTTACTTTTCAAATGTTATCACCTTTTCCTTTCCCCCCCACACACAACAACCCTATTCCCTCCCTTTTGGCTTGCCTCTTGAAGGTAATTCCATATCCTACTCCTGCCTCACTGTTCTAGCATTTCCCTACTGTGTGTCATTGGGCCTCTCCAGGAGTGAGGCACTCCACTCTAAGTGATACATTATAAGGCAATGCTCTGCTACATATGCATCGGGAATAATAGGTCCCCACATGTGAACTCTTTGATTTTTGTTTTAATCCCTGAGAACTTGAAAGGTCTGGTTAGTTGATAATTTTGTTCTTATAGAGAAGCACACACCTTCAGCTCCTTCAGTCCTATTCCTAACTTCTCTATTGTTATCCCCACATTCAGTCTAAGGTTTTGTTGCATGAATCTGCATAGAACATTGAGGGATATACATTAGTTTCACCTCTATTTGGTGGAAATTCTTTTTTAGATTTTCTCATTGTTTTTGAGTTACAGTACAGTTTTATTCACCCGTTGTCTTCTGCTACACTTCACTATAATATTCTTTGCTCATTTTCATATAAATTGCATATTGCCATTTAATTATTATTACATATGTATATCTGAACACATGTACATGTTTATTCTTAAAATTCATAAATACACACCACTTCGTTTGTTTTATGCTATGCTGTTATGGTTTTAGGTCTGATCACTTTTATGGATAAAAATGGGTTTCTTTCCTTTACAGAACCCTGTATTTCTTGCTGTCAGCATTTTAAATTTCTTAAAATATTTTGGAAATCTCCTTTGTTAGTGTAAGACCTGTCTTTTCTAGAAGACATGATCTTACAGATAATAGATTTATGTCATAGATTTTACCATCTTTCTTGTCCCTCTTCCTCAATAAGTATTAGATTGATATTCAGAAGATGTTTAAATCAACGATTTCCTCATTGTGTTCCACTGTGTATTTTGATATATCGTGGTTTTCTGCATTTATTTGTTAGATGATCTATGGTACATTTAAGAAGCATTTTTCAGAAAAAGTGTGGGGTTTTCTTTGTATGTACTTATCTGAACAATCATATTTGTTTGTTAGAGTTATATTTTTAAGTTGAAAGATGATATTCTGATGATATTTTAGCTGCTTTACTACCTAATATATATTTACTACCTTTTACATTTCTAAATATGATCCCCTTTCCCTGATTATTCGTTCTATTAGCACACTTGTTTTCTAGAACAGTCCACCCTATTATTATTTTTATTGTTTACCCATGTAATTATCTATTTTTAATTTTATTCTTCCTGCATTTACAATTATTTAGGTGCTCTGATTTAAAGTGATAAAACTAGAATCCTCCAAAGAGGAAAATAAGATTTGCCATCTTTTAATTGTCTAGATTACCACAGTCACTGAGAACTTTTCTTGTTCAGTCTCTCTATTATTGTTTTTTTGTACTCCTCCTCACATGGTATACTTCCTTCATTATCATCAAACATTCATGAATAACACCACAATTATGCTGTTGTTATTTCTTGTGAGTTTTAAATTTGTAACTAGTAAATATACTCAAGGAAGTAATCAAGCAGAAGGGTGCTGAGTACTTTCAGACATATAACCAGGAGTGATATAACAGTAGCCTCCAATATTTAAATTTACCCACTCAATATTTTTCTAACTAAATTGAAGCACTTTGTTATCACAACAACAGTGAGTCAGTGTTCCAATTTCACACATACGGAAAAACATTTAATTTCAGTTTTTTGTTCATATTTCTGAAATCTTGCTTCTGTATTATTTAAGTAAAACTTCTGTATACTTAGCAATGTAGGTGAATCTATTTTCACAACTAACTAACACTGGGAAAATTTGAATGAGTAATTAATTGTTCAGAACCAAGAAGAAGGTAGAACATAAAATTTGTGTTTGTTTAAAGGAACTCAAGATGAACCTTTATTTGAGATTATACCAGATAATCACATGGATATTTGATCAATCCAATGACGAGGTGCAACCTAAGAGACACTTCTTTGTCTGAGCTTTGACTCTGCGAAATGGAATGAGTTCTTGATCACTGGAAATCTATTAGCCCTGTAATTTGGAATTGGGTGGGGTTAAAGTGTAAGAGTATTGTTTTCATCAACTAAAAAAGTTATTAAAGAGATTTCAGTTCTGAATTCCCATGGTTTAAAGTAACAAATGAATGTTTCAAAGAAGGGTAGTATAAAACAAAATTGTTTAGTTGGAGGACCTGGAAACACTGACCCGACATGAAAGTACAAACTGCTTAAATGTCAAAATAAAGATTATAGAAAGGAAAGTGAATAAAGTAATATTTGTATAGTGAGTAAGCACAGAAATTCCACTCTTTCCTCTGTAAATATTACTGGGAAAACAAGAACATTGTAAATATACCCTGTTGACCAGATAACTATCAGATTATATGTAGACTAAGATAAAGGGGAAAGAAATGGACCATCATAACCAGAATTGCTTTCCTTTCTTCCTCTGACTCTTTGTAGATAGGAAAAAATATTTTCATAAACTGTTATTTTATTAAAATAAAAATTTGAACACAAGAACATATGTACAAAGCTATTTCTTAATATACTCTGAGTAGTTCTCTTCTGAAAGAGCAAGCGAAAATGTAGGATTACCTCTGAACAGACAGAACCTTCTTATAAAGAAAAACTAAAGGGCAAGGTATATATATATATATATATATATATATATATATATATATATATATATATATATACCTATATATGTCTGTGTTCGTTTCCAGGGACACAAAAAAATTTATTGTTGCAGTTTTCCAAGAAAGGTGTCTATCTAAATATTTTCACAGGTTATCGTTTAACTTTTTTCAAAGATTGATTCTTCTGTCATTATTTCATTGAACATGTGTTAAACTGATGTGCATCTCTCATGACTTACAGAACTGTATAGGATCATAAAGCAATCGGAAAGTATTGAAGAATACTTTTGGTGTCATGTTTATCACTGTTTCAAGGCATGGCCCAAAGAAAAAGAGCTGAGCAATATTAATACTGAATATAAAGTAGACAGATACTATATGATCTAACAGTTTTCACTGAATGAACTGCAAATGTCCTCTAAAGATGCTGCATGATTTTTTCAGAAACAATGTACTACTACTACTATAGATATGATGAAAAAATAATGTAGCATTGAAAAATTAAAGGCCAGTTAACTCTTATAATCTTAAAGAAATCCTGAATGGGATAGCCTATAAACAAATTTTTTTCCTCTTCGTTCTAATTCAATTCACTAAAATGCAAAATAACATTAAGGTCACTCTATGTTTTTCATAAGATTTGAAAGGGGAAATCAATTGAAATATAAATAAAGAATATATCAAATAAAAAATAAATGATTGAGCTCTGATGCCAGATTTCAAGATAGAATGTCTAATTACAGAAAAAAAAAAGAATTGCATTTTTGAGTGCATATATTTCATGAGGCAGTTTAAAAGCACACATAGATAAACATGAGTAATTTTATTATGCATTTACTTAATTTCTAAAATATGTATTCTAGTTTCTTTATATCAATTCTTGTTTACCCTCCCAGCTCATTTTAATCCCTTCCATTCACTGTCATACTCTTCATCTCTATAAACATAGTGGTTTGTGTGGGGGTTTAAGTGTATGTGTGTGTGTGTGGGTGTGGGTGTGTGTGTGTGTTTTATTTGTGTGTGTGTGCTTATCTATATAGAGATGCTAAATGATGAAATATCTTAGAGTGTTTTAATTTTTTATTGGATATTTTATGTAACTTATTTTCAAATGGTATCTCCTCTCCAGGTTTTTGCACTGGAATGCACATTTTTGATCCAGGCTCTCCCTTTTCTATTAGGATGATTGCTCTCCCACCAACTGATTCCCAACACACCTCCCTGTTGTTTCCCTATGCTGGAGAATCAAACCACGATTGTACCAAGGATATTCATATTGTTGGCAGAATATTTGATATTCTGCTACATATGTAGCTTGAGAAATAGGTCCTTCCGTATGTACTCTTTGGTTGGTGGTTTAGTGCCTAGGAACTCTGGCAGTATGCTTGGTTTTTATTTTTGTTCTTCCTCTTAGTTTGTAAAACCCTCAATCTCCTTCAGTCATTTCTCTAATGCTATAATTGGAAACTCAGTGTTACATCTAATTGTTGACTGATAGCATCTGTCTCTGTATTTGTCAAGCTTTGGCAAAGTCTCTCAATGGAGATCTATGCCAGGTTCGTGTCAGCAACAGGCCTTAACATCTGCAATAGTGTGTGAACTTGGCATCTGCGTATGGGATGGATCCCTCGGTGCAGCAATCCCTGCATGGCCTTTCCTTCCAACTCTTCTATACTGTTGGTTTCTGTATTTCCTCACATGAGTGTTTTCTTCCCCATTCTAAGAAGGACCCAAGCAACCATATTTTGTGCTTCCTTCTTCTTGAGCTTCATATGGGCTGTGAATTGTAACTTGGGTATTTTGAACTCTTGGGTTAATATCCACTTATCAATGAGTGCATGCCAATTTTGTTCTATTTTGACTGGGTTGCATCACTCAGGCTATTTTATAATTCCATCCATTCCCCTAAGTGTTTCAACATGATATAGGTTTTAATAGCTGAGTAGTAGTCTATTGTGTAAATGTCCTGCATTTTCTGTCTCCTTTCCTCTGTTGAAGGCCATCTGGATATTTTCCAACCTCTAGCTGTTATAAATAAGGCTTCTATGAAGATTGTGCAGCATGTGTCCTTGTTATATGATTGAGCAGCATTTGGGTATATTTGGGTTCAATTTTCTGAAGATGTCCCAGACTGATTCGCTGGTGTTGTACCATCTTGTACTCACACCAAAAATGAAGGGGCTTTCCTCTTCTCTACCTCCTCCCCAGGATGTGCTTTCACCTGAATTTCTGATCTTAGCCATTCTGACTCGTCTGAGGTGGAATCAATTGGTTGCTTTGATTTGCATTTCTCTAATGACTATGGTTGTTGAACATAGCCTTAGTTTCTTCGCGACCATTCTATATATCTCATTTGAGAATCCTTTGTTTATCTCTATACCACATTTTTAATAGATTTATATAATTCTTGGGAGTCTAAGAAAGATATAAGCCCTCTATCTGATGTAGGATTGGTAGAGTTTTTTTTTTCAAAGAGTTGGTTGCCATTTTGTCAAATTGACAATATCCTTTACCTTACAGAAACTTTGCAATTCTTTATAGTCCCATTTTTTTAATTGTTGATCATAGAGCAAAAGCCATGGGTGTTCTTTTTCAGGATATCTCTGCTATGTGCATGTTTTCTAGTCTCTTCCCCAATTTTTCCGCCATTAGTTTCGATGTATCTGCTTTCCACTTGGATTTAAGTTTTATACAAGGATAAAAAATAAATCAATTTGCATTGTTTCAGATGCTGACTGCCAGTTAAACCAGCACAATTTGACGAAAACAGTGCTGTAAAATTAATAATTCTGCTGAAGGTGTTAATTACAATTGTTGGTGGATATAAAGACATTTAGAAATCATATTCTTTCAGGAAGTTAGCAGAGATTTTTATTTATTCCTCTCGGTGATATGTGAGGTACAACAGAATGCATCATTTTAAATTTAGATAAAATATTATTAGCCAAAATATGTGGAAATTTTGATAAAATGGTAGATCAGAGTGCATAGAGTCTTACTAAACTAATTCCATTTCAACATATTTTCAACAAAATTGATTTAATATTTTAAAATATGTAAATAACATCTCAATAATATTTATGTATGGATATAGACCCCTGAGTACTTGATATCACAGCTTCTCATTGAATCCATTTAAGATGTACACATATATTTATTTCAATAGCTTCATGAATTATGTTTTGTTTATATGATCTTGCCTACACAAATACATATACTTCTTTCCTACTAACTAATATTGATGTTCATGTGGTTTTCCCCTTAAAATAAATTTCAAATAAATAATTTTTAAAGGACAAAATGGATTTTATTGCATGTTGGATAATTACTCTTGAGCATGAACCATGGCCTGAAACATAGGTAATTTCTTCAGCATTACTACGTTAAAGAAAGTCAATTTATGAACATCAGCTATCAAGGGTAAATAGATTATATTTTACAGTGATACTGTATATAATTTTTCTTTTCAGGTACTTTGGCTTTATCATGAAGAGTGTTGTATATGGCTTTCATATTGCTAAGCAATTTTACATACAGAACTAAAAAGATATTGGCTACTCTCAAAACACACAAAAATAACCACCAAAAACCCAAAAATTCAGTTTATAACATTACCTGACATGTGAAATAATGTAGGTTTCATTTATTGGCCTAAATTTATGTCATATTAAACGTTATAATAGACATTATACTGCAGATGTTTAGTAAAATTTAAGATCAGAGCACCATACCACAAATACAAAAATCAAAACACACAAACACAAAGTGAAAAATTACACAAACACTCTAAAGAGAAGTTGAAGGAATGAAAGAAAATGAGGGAAATACCACAAAGAAGGTTGTGTTGGAAAGGACTTGAACCATCAGAGTCAAAATAGGATGAGGAACAATGTAGAAGGGAGTAAATTGTTCCTACTTTTAACATGTGATATTGTCTAGATATTGGATATCCCTTTTCAAAAATATACTCCTCTTCATATTTGTTTACCATTGTCATGATTTAAAACATAGTATATTGTGTGAGAAATAGCTTGATGTAGCTGGACACAACACAAGTGTGTTTCTTAAATAATTGAAGTAATTGTTTCTAAGTACTGTGCATAATTCTATGAAATAGTATGGTATATTTCCAGATAAACATAGCATCTCAGGATACTGGCACAGGAAGATTACACAGGTTCAGCTCTGGTGTGCATTTGACAGCCTGTGATTACAAGCAGCAGTCCCTAGACACAAATGGAGGCTTTATTATTTGTCGCATTAGCCAGACACAGGCTCAAAACCACATGCATTACTGACAGTTTTTCTGATTTAATTAGCTCCAGAAAGCAAAGAATACATATGTAATATATTGGTATTTCTCCTTCTATTTCATCTCTTTTTTAAATTTCTGAAGCAACAGGCAGTGAAGAGATGAGAAAAGATGGAGGAGATTGGATGGAAATATCTCCATGGTAACACAGGCTTTAGCCGATTTTATCATTTTGAGACCTTCCTCCTGATTGGTCCCAAGCGTTTTCTCTATTTTCCTACGTATATTCAGCCAGTCTGAGTCATCCACAGCATAAAAAATAATTTCCCGTAATGCATCTGGTGGTTGTGTAGCTTTCAGCTCCTACCAGGCTTTTGCTGGAGATTGACAAGCTGCTCTTTTGAGAAGGAGGAGCGCAGCTGAAAATGAAAAGAAAACGTCGTCATGGTCAGGTAACTTGCTTTGATTCTTCACATTCCTGCTCTGAATGAAACTGCTCCTGTTTGCTTACAATTTATTTGTTATTCCTTATCGTCATTGGTTCAGCTTTAGTATCTAACATTCAGTTCAAAGTCTTGGAGTTTTATTTAATCTTCAAGGATGGTGTATAATTTCAGCCTTGAGTATCTGACAGAGACAAGAGACCTGTTGCTCCTTTACATGCTCTGGGCAATCATATCTGTAAAGGATTTTTATATTAGGACTACAGTTCTCACCGACCACCATCAGACTTTCTGGAACATTCTCTGACATTACCTTACATAGTGGGCCACTGCATTCTGAGAACACTAAAACCCAAACACTGCAAATTACACTCCATATCATCTTGCTATTATCCATGTACTCAACTGTTTTACATTACTTTACAATGCAAATTCAAATATCAGGTTTGTTTTTCATTGTTGATAAAAATGTTTTCTGTTCATGTTTACACATCTGCATACGTCATTCTTTAAGGACAGTCAAATCAAAGAATATGGAGGCAATCTAATGAAAAAGGATTTTTCCACACAAACAATACCATACAAACATATCTTGTCTTTTTGTTTTTATCCTGGAATCTTAGCACACTAAGCTTTCCATGTGTCATACAGTTTCCATGAGTCATAGAATGTATGTTAGGTTGTTGATTTGCTGTGTCATAATGAATATACAGTGCCAATGTTCATTTTTGACTGTGTTTATTAGATATCATCATGTGTCTCTTTTGTGTTCTGTGGTAATTTTACAATATTCAAGTCTCTCCTCAAGTACACAGTCCAGGAGCCTAACTTGCATTTCATGTTATCTAAATATTGACATGGCGAGTATTCAATTGATGGTAATAGTTTGTATCTATCAAGTACACACATTTAAAAGCAGATAATTGCTTACACCTTAAAGATTTACATTGTGAATGCTATGACAGTAAAGTCTTACCTTCATAGTATGATTTTACTCAGAATTTATGGAGGAAAGATCCTAATTGGTAAAAAAAAAAAAAAAAAAAAAAAAAAAAAAAAGTCTGATATCAAAATTATTGGTTAGGTTACTGGACTAAATGAAATGAATGGTCCTGTTTGTCAAGGTTCTTGTAGTTTTGGATGAGGGTCTATGTTATATAGGACTAGCCAAAAATATACACTCATTGGGTTATAGCTAATGCATTCTCTATAAGTTCCACTATGTGACCACTTATCTCAAATCCTTGTCTCCTTGCAATCTTGCATGATTTATAATTAGACACATTCTAGTTGTAGTGTATATGATATCAAGTTCAATCTAGGTATACATGTTTTACTTAGAATTAATGTTCTTACTGAATTAAATGTCCATAAGAATGGAGGTAAGAATTGTTGTCTATCTTTATGGGTCACAAATGCCCGTAAAAAAAGAACTCATAGTCTCCAGTGAAGGGATACTGGGTAATTATTGATAAAATGTAGTACTTGGTGAATCTGGTAATTTGAATTCATACTCATCAGCTATTATGATATTCCATGTCTATTTTTTCAGGTGCCTTTTTCTTTCTTTTTTTTCTGTTTCTTTCTATTAGATATTTTATTCATTAAATTTCAACTGTTATACCCTTTCCTCATTTACCCTCCAAAATCTCCCTCCCATATCCTATCTCCTTCACAGGACCAAGGGCCTGTCCTCTCATCGATGTCCACCCAACAATGCCTTCAACTCTTACATACGTGGCTGGAGACATGTGTACTCATTGGTTGTTGGTTTAAGTCTCTGAGAGCTCTAGGGAGATGTTTGGTTCATACTGATTTACTTCTATGGCACAGCAATTCCTTTAAGATCCTTGGGTCCTTTCTCAATCTCCACTATTGGGAACCCTGTGTTCAGTCCAGTGTTTGCCTGAGAGCATCCATCACTGTATATGTCAGGTACTGGCAGAGACTCTCAGAAGACACCTAATCAGGCTCCTGTTGGCAGGCACTTGTTCGATTGCACAATAGTATTTTGGTTTGGTATGTGTATATTGTATGGATCACCAGCTGGGGCAGTATCTGCATGGTCTTTCCTTCAGACTCTGCTCAACACTTTGTCTCTGTATCTCTTCCCATATTTATTTTATTTCCCCTTCTAAGAATGTTTTAAGAATCCACAATTTGGTCTTCCTTCTTCTTGATCTTCACTTGGTTTGTGAATTTTATCCTGGGTGCCCTGAGCTCCTGGGCTAATATACCCTTATCAGTGACTGCATACCACGTGTGTTCTTTTGTCACTGAGTTATCTCACTTACGATGATATTTTATAGTTTCATCCATTTGCCTAAGAATTTCAAGAAATCATTTTTTAGAGCTGAGTAGTATTACACTGTTTAAATGTACCATATTTTCTGTATCCATTCTTCTGTTGAAGAAGATCTGTGTTAATTCCAGCCTTAAGCTATTATAAATAAGGCTTCAATTACATAGTAGAGAATGTTTCCTTAGTACATGTTCAAGTATCTTCTGGGTATAATCTCAGTAGTAGTATACCTGAGTCTCAAAGGGAATTTCAAAAATTGTAAAATTTCTGTAATGCAAAGGACACTATCAATAGGACAAAATGCCAACCAACAGAATGAGGAAAAATCTTAACCAATTCTACATGGCATAGAGGGTTACTATACAATATATACAAATAACTGAGAAAGATACATAACAAAGAACCAAATTAATTTTCCCTCTGTAACCCATTTTTTAATAGAGTACTATTAAAAAATGGGTTACAGAGGGAAAAAATTAATTCTCAACTGAGGAATACCAAATGGCTGAGAAGCATCTAAAGAATTGTTCAACATCCTTGTCATTGGGTAAATGTAAATCAAAACAAACTGGAAATCCCACCCCATAAAGGTCAGAAAGGCAAAGATCAAAAAACTCAGGTGACAACAGAAGCTCGTAAAGATGTGGAGAAAAGGAACATTCCTATACTGCTGGTCAGTTTGCAAGGTTGTACAACCATTTTGGAAATCAGTTTGGCCATTCCTCTGAAAGGGGGACATAGTGCTACCTGAGGTATCCATTTATTAAGTTTCATCATTTGGTTCACATTTGCTTTGTACTCAAAAATAATCCAACAGATTTTCTTTTTTTTTTCCTGTATATTTTTTTAATTAAAATATATTTTTAATTTATTGATATATTTATTTACATTTCAAATGATTAATAAGGATTTTCCTGTGACAATGCTTTGAACAATGTGCTTCAGCCTTCAGTAAACCACTATAGTGTGAAAATCGTGAATTAATTGTTTAACACTATCTAATGGTCAGAAATATTTGAGAAAAGAGAATCTGAAAAGGAAGGAAGGTCTAACTTTCCCTTCCAAGTCAGATGTTGCCATTTAGGTCCATCACCTCTGCCACCGGTTAAATAGGTACTGGAGCTGGGCTTGAAGTTTGTTTTTATCTCCTCGTTAAATTACAACAAAAGATCCTCACTTTTGGATCTATGGGTTCAGATTATTTATTTTAGGGAATTCAATCTATACACAGTGTAGCCTTTTAAGGGTATTAAAAAATATAGGCCAATTATGAATGTCTTTGGTCTTCCCTTTAAACTATAAGAAATACATCATCCTTACTTGGTATTGATTTCCTTTCCCTCTTTCAGATCTTGAGCACTTCTGAAAATGACAAATTAATAATGCTCTTTAATTTTGCCATATAATCTCACTAGGTACTAATAGTTAACCTTTGAAGATTTTGCTTTTTTCTTCTTTCTTTTTGTTATTTTATTCATTTACTTTTCAAATGTTATCACCTTTTCCTTTCCCCCCCCCCCACACAGAACAACCCTATTCCCTCCCTTTTGGCTTGCCTCTTGAAGGTAATTCTATATCCTACTCCTGCCTCACTGTTCTAGCATTTCCCTACTGTGTGTCATTGGGCCTCTCCAGGAGTGAGGCACTCCACTCTCAGTGATACATTATAAGACAATGCTCTGCTACATATGCATCGGGAATAATAGGTCCGCACATGTGAACTCTTTGATATTTTTTTTAATCCCTGAGAACTTGAAAGTTCTGGTTAGTTGATAGTTTTGTTCTTATAGAGAAGCAAACACCTTCAGCTCCTTCAGTCCTATTCCTAACTTCTCTATTGTTATCCCCACATTCAGTCTAAGGTTTTGTTGCAAGAATCTGCATAGAACATTGAGGGATATACATTAGATTCACCTCTATTTGGTGGAAATTCTTTTTTAGATTTTCTCATTGTTTTTGAGTTACAGTACAGTTTTATTCACCCTTTGTCTTCTGCTACACTTCACTATAATATTCTTTGCTCATTTTCATATAAATTGCGTATTGCCATGTAATTATTATTACATATGTATATCTCAACACATGTACATGTTTATTCTTAAAATTCATAAATACACACCACTTCGTTTGTATTATGCTATGCTGTTATGGTTTTAGGTCTGATCACTTTTATGGATAAAAATGGGTTTCTTTCCTTTACAGAACCCTGTATTTCTTGCTGTCAGCATTTTAAAGTTCTTAAAATATTTTGGAAATCTCCTTTGTTAGTGTAAGAGCTGTCTTTTCTAGAAGACATGATCTTACAGATAATAGATTTATGTCATAGATTTTACCATCTTTCTTGTCCCTCTTCCTCAATAAGTATTAGATTGATATTCAGAAGATGTTTAATCCACCGATTTCCTCATTGTGTTAAACTGTGTATTTTGATATATCTTGGTTTTCTGCATTTATTTGTTAGATGATCTATGGTACATTTAAGAAGCATTTTTCAGAAAAAGTGTGGGGTTTTCTTTGTATGTACTTATCTGAGCAATCATATTTCTTTGTTAGAGTAATATTTTTTAGGTTGAAAGATGATATTCTGATGATATTTTAGCTGCTTTACTACCTAATGTATATTCACTACCTTTTACATTTCTAAATATGATCCCCTTTCCCTGATTATTCGTTCTATTAGCACACTTGTTTTCTAGAACAGTCCACCCTATTATTATTTTTATTGTTTACCCATGTAATTATCTATTTTTAATTTTATTCTTCCTGCATTTACAATTATTTAGGTGCTCTGATTTAAAGTGATAAAACTAGAATCCTCCAAAGAGGAAAATAAGATTTGCCATCTTTTAATTGTCTAGATTACATCAGTCACTGAGAACTTTTCTAGTTCAGTCTCTCTTTATTAAGTGTTTTTTTGTACTCCTCCTCACATGGTATACTTCCTTCATTATCATCAAACATTCATGAATAACACCACAATTATGCTGTTGTTATTTCTTGTGAGTTTTAAATTTGTAACTAGTAAATATACTCAAGGAAGTAATCAAGCAGAAGGGTGCTGAGTACTTTCAGACATATAACCAGGAGTGATATAACAGTAGCCTCCAATATTTAAATTTACCCACTCAATATTTTTGGCTACTGATTTCTAACTAAATTGAAGCACTTTGTTATCACAACAACAGTGAGTCAGTGTTCCAATTTCACACATACGGAAAAACATTTAATTTCAGTTTTTTGTTCATATTTCTGAAATCTTGCTTCTGTATTATTTAAGTAAAACTTCTGTATACTTAGCAATGTAGGTGAATCTATTTTCACAACTAACTAACACTGGGAAAATTTGAATGAGTAATTGTTCAGAACCAAGAAGAAGGTAGAACATAAAATTTGTGTTTGTTTAAAGGAACTCAAGGTGAACCTTTATTTGACATTATACCAGATAATCACATGGATATTAGATCAATCCAATGACGAGGTGCAACCTAAGAGACACTTCTTTGTCTGAGCGTTGACTCTGCGAAATGGAATGAGTTCTTGATCACTGGAAATCTATTAGCCCTGTAATTTGGAATTGGGTGGGGTTAAAGTGTAAGAGTATTGTTTTCATCAACTAAAAAAGTTATTAAAGAGGTTTAAGTTCTGAATTCCCATGGTTTAAAGTAACAAATGAATGTTTCAAAGAAGGGTATTATAAAACAAAATTGTTTAGTTGGAGGACCTGGAAACACTGACACAACATGAAAGTAAAAACTGCTTAAATGTCAAAATAAAGATTATAGAAATGAAAGTGAATAAAGTAATATTTGTATAGTGAGTAAGCACAGAAATTCCACTCTTTCCTCTGTAAATATTACTGGGAAAACAAGAACATTGTAAATATACCCTGTTGACCAGATAACTATCAGATTATATGTAGACTAAGATAAAGGGGAAAGAAATAGACCATCATAACCAGAATTGCTTCCCTTTCTTCCTCTGACTCTTTGTAGATAGGAAAAAAAATATTTTCATAAACTGTTATTTTATTAAAATAAAAATTTGAACACAAGAACATATGTACAAAGCTATTTCTTAATATACTCTGAGTAGTTCTCTTCTGAAAGAGCAAGCGAAAATGTAGAAAATGTAGGATTACCTCTGAACAGACAGAACCTTCTTATAAAGAAAAACTAAAGGGCAAGATATATATATATGTCTGTGTTCGTTTCCAGGGACACAAAAAAATTTATTGTTGCAGTTTTCAAGAAAGGTGTCTATCTAAATATTTTCACAGGTTGTCGTTTAACTTTTTTCAAAGATTGATTCTTCTGTCATTATTTCATTGAACATGTGTTAAACTGATGTGCATCTCTCATGACTTACAGAACTGTATAGGATCATAAAGCAATCGGAAAGTATTGAAGAATGCTTTTGGTGTCATGTTTATCACTGTTTCAAGGCATGGCCCAAAGAAAAAGAGCTGAGTAATATTAATACTGAATATAAAGAAGACAGATACTATATGATCTAACAGTTTTCACTGAATGAACTGCAAATGTCCTCTAAAGATGCTGCATGATTTTTTCAGAAACAATGTACTACTACTACTATAGATATGATGAAAAAATAATGCAGCATTGAAAAATTAAAGGCCAGTTAACTCTTATAATCTTAAAGAAATCCTGAATGGGATAGCCTATACACAAATTTTTTTCTCTTTGTTCTAATTCAATTCACTAAAATGCAAAATAACATTAAGGTCACTCTATGTTTTACGTAAGATTTGGAAAGGGGAAATCAATTGAAATATAAATAAAGAATATATCAAATAAAAAATAAAAGATTGAGCTCTGATGCCAGATTTCAAGATAGAATGTCTAATTACTGGAAAAAAAAAGAATTGCATTTTTGAGTGCATATATTTCATGAGGCAGTTTAAAAGCACACATAGATAAACATGAGTAATTTTATTATGCATTTCCTTAATTTCTGAAATATGTATTCTAGTTTCTTTATTTCAATTCTTGTATACCCTTCCAGTTCATTTTAATCCCTTCCATTCACTGTCATACTCTTCATCTCTATAAACATAGTGGTTTGTGTGGGGGTTTAAGTGTATGTGTGTGTGTGTGTGTGTGTGTGTGTGTGTGTGTGTGTGTTTTATTTGTGTGTGTGCTTATCTATATAGAGATGCTAACTGATGAAATATCTTAGAGTGTTTTAATTTTTTATTGGATATTTTATGTAACTTATTTTCAAATGGTATCTCCTCTCCAGGTTTTTGCACTGGAATGCACATTTTTGATCCAGGCTCCCCCTTTTCTATTAGGATGATTGCTCTCCCACCAACTGATTCCCAACACACCTCCCTGTTGTTTCCCTATGCTGGAGAATCAAACCACGATTGTACCAAGGATATTCATATTGTTGGCAGAATATTTGATATTCTGCTACATATGTAGCTTGAGAAATAGGTCCTTCCGTATGTACTCTTTGGTTGGTGGTTTAGTGCCTAGGAACTCTGGCAGTATGCTTGGTTTTTATTTTTGTTCTTCCTCTTAGTTTGTAAAACCCTCAATCTCCTTCAGTCATTTCTCTAATGCTATAATTGGAAACTCAGTGTTACATCTAATTGTTGACTGATAGCATCTGTCTCTGTATTTGTCAAGCTTTGGCAAAGTCTCTCAATGGAGATCTATGCCAGGTTCGTGTCAGCAACAGGCCTTAACATCTGCAATAGTGTGTGAATTTGGCATCTGCGTATGGGATGGATCCCTCGGTGCAGCAATCCCTGCATGGCCTTTCCTTCCATCTCTTCTATACTGTTGGTTTCTGTATTTCCTCACATGAGTGTTTTGTTCCCCATTCTAAGAAGGACCCAAGCAACCATATTTTGTGCTTCCTTCTTCTTGAGCTTCATATGGGCTGTGAATTGTAACTTGGGTATTTTGAACTCTTGGGTTAATATCCACTTATCAATGAGTGCATGCCAATTTTGTTCTATTTTGACTGGGTTGCATCACTCAGGCTATTTTATAATTCCATCCGTTCCCCTAAGTGTTTCAACATGATATAGGTTTTAATAGCTGAGTAGTAGTGTATTGTGTAAATGTCCTGCATTTTCTGTCTCCTTTCCTCTGTTGAAGGCCATCTGGATATTTTCCAACCTCTAGCTGTTATAAATAAGGCTTCTGTGAAGATTGTGCAGCATGTGTCCTTGTTATATGATTGAGCAGCATTTGGGTATATTTGGGTTCATTTTCTGAAGATGTCCCAGACTGATTCGCTGGTGTTGTACCATCTTGTACTCACACCAAAAATGAAGGGGCTTTCCTCTTCTCTACCTCCTCCCCAGGATGTGCTGTCACCTGAATTTCTGATCTTAGCCATTCTGACTCGTCTGAGGTGGAATCAATTGGTTGCTTTGATTGGCATTTCTCTAATGACTATGGTTGTTGAACATAGCCTTAGTTTCTTCTCGACCATTCTATATATCTCACTTGAGAATCCTTTGTTTATCTCTATACCACATTTTTAATAGATTTATATAGTTCTTGGGAGTCTAAAAAAGATATAAGCCCTCTATCTGATGTAGGATTGGTAGAGTTTTTTTTTCAAAGACTTGGTTGCCATTTTGTCAAATTGACAGTATCCTTTACCTTACAGAAACTTTTTAATTCTTTATAGTCCCATTTTTTTAATTGTTGATCATAGAGCAAAAGCCATGGGCGTTCATTTTCAGGATATTTCTGCTATGTGCATGTTTTCTAGTCTCTTCCCAAATTTTTCTTCCATTAGTTTCAATGTATCTGCTTTCCACTTGGATTTAAGTTTTATACAAGGATAAAAAATAAATCAATTTGCATTGTTTCAGATGCTGACTGCCAGTTAAACCAGCAGAATTTGTCGAAAACAGTGCTGTAAAATTAATAATTCTGCTGAAGGTATTAGTTACAATTGTTGGTGGATATAAAGACATTTAGAAATCATATTCGTTCAGGAAGTTTGCAGAGATTTTTATTTATTCCTCTCGGTGATATGTGAGGTACAACAGAATGCATCATTTTAAATTTAGATAAAATATTATTTAGCCAAAGATATGTGGAAATTTTGATAAAATTGTAGATCAGAGTGCATAGAGTCTTACTAAACTAATTCCATTTCAACATATTTTCAACAAAATTGATTTAATATTTTAAAATATGTAAATAACATCTCAATAATATTTATGTATGGATATAGACCCCTGAGTACTTGATATCACAGCTTCTCATTGAATCCATTTAAGATGTACACATACATTTATTTCAATAGCTTCATGAATTATGTTTTGTTTATATTATCTTGCCTACACAAATACATATACTTCTTTCCTACTAACTAATATTGATGTTCATGTGGTTTTCCCCTTAAAATAAATTTCAAATAAATAATTTTTAAAAGCACAAAATGGATTTTATTGCATGTTGGATAATTACTCCTGAGCATGAACCATGGCCTGAAACATAGGTAATTTCTTCAGTATTACTACGTTAAAGAAAGTCAATTTATGAACATCAGCTATCAAGGGTAAATAGATTATATTTTACTGTGATACTGTATATGATTTTTCTTTTCAGGTACTTTGGCTTTATCATGAAGAGTGTTGTATATGGCTTTCATATTGCTAAGCAATTTTACATACAGAACTAAAAAGACATTGGCTACTCTCAAAACACACAAAAATAACCAACAAAAAAAACCCAAAAATTCAGTTTATAACATTACCTGACATGTGAAATAATGTAGGTTTCATTTATTGGCCTAAATTTATGTCATATTAAATGTTATAATAGACATTATACTGCAGATGTTTAGTGAAATTTAAGATCAGAGCACCATACCACAAATACAAAAATCAAAACACACAAACACAAAGTGAAAAATTACACAAACACTCTAAAGAGAAGTTGAAGGAATGAAAGAAAATGAGGGAAATACCACAAAGAAGGTTGTGTTGGAAAGGACATGAACCATCAGAGTCAAAATAGGATGAGGAACAATGTAGAAGGGAGTAAATTGTTCCTACTTTTAACATGTGATATTGTCAAGATTTTGTATATCCCTTTTCAAAAATATACTCCTCTTCATATTTGTTTACCATTGTCATGATTTAAAACATAGTATATTGTGTGAGAAATAGCTTGATGTAACTGGACACAACACAAGTGTGTTTCTTAAATAATTGAAGTAATTGTTTCTAAGTACTGTGCATAATTCTATGAAATAGTATGGTATATTTCCAGATAAACATAGCATCCCAGGATACGGGCACAGGAAGATTACACAGGTTCAGCTCTGGTGTGCATTTGACAGCCTGTGATTACAAGCAGCAGTCCCTAGACACAAATGGAGGCTTTATTATTGGTCGCATTAGCCAGACACAGGCTCAAAACCACATGCATTACTGACAGTTTTTCTGTTTTAATTAGCTCCAGAAAGCAAAGAATACATATGTAATATATTGGTATTTCTCCTTCTATTTCATCTCTTTTTTAAATTTCTGAAGCAACAGGCAGTGAAGAGATGAGAAAAGATGGAGGAGATTGGATGGAAATATCTCCATGGTAACACAGGCTTTAGCCGATTTTATCATTTTGAGACCTTCCTCCTGATTGGTCCCAAGCGTTTTCTCTATTTTCCTACGTATACTCAGCCAGGCTGAGTCATCCACAGCATAAAAAATAATTTCCGGTAATGCATCTGGTGGTTGTGTAGCTTTCAGCTCCTACCAGGCTTTTGCTGGAGATTGACAAGCTGCTCTTTTGAGAAGGAGGAGCGCAGCTGAAAATGAAAAGAAAACGTCGTCATGGTCAGGTAACTTGCTTTGATTCTTCACATTCCTGCTCTGAATGAAACTGTTCCTGTTTGCTTACAATTTATTTGTTATTCCTTATGGTCATTAGTTCAGCTTTAGTATCTAACATTCAGTTCTAAGCCTTGGAATTTTATTTAATCTTCAAGGATGGTGTATAATTTCAGCTTTCAGTATCTGACAGAGACAAGAGACCTGTTGCTCCTTTACATGTTTTGGGGAATCATATCTGTAAAAGCTTTTTAAATCAGCACAACAGTTCTCAATGAGCACCATGAGACTTTCTGGAACATTCTCTGACATTGCCTTATCTAATGTGCCACTACATTCTGAAAACTCTAAAACCCAAACACTGCAAATTTCTATCCATATCATCTTGCTATTATCCAAGGTCTCAGATGATTTAAATTACATTTCAATCCAAATTCAAACATCAGGTTTACATTCTTATTGTTGGCAAAAATGTTTCATGTTCATTTTTACATGTCTGCGTCATTTTCTAAGGACTGTCAAACAAAGAATATGCAGGAACCCCAATGAAAAAGGTTACCATACAAACATTTCCTGTCTTTTTTTGTTTTAAACTTCGAATCATAACACACTAAGCTTTCCAGGTACCACACATGAGTCATAGCATATATATTTGGTTAGTTGATTTGCTTTTTCTTAATCAATATGTAGTATCATTGCTCATTTTTTGACCATGTTTATTAGATATCATCATGTGGTTCTTTTGTGTTTTATAGTAATTTTACAAAATTCAAGGCTCTTGTGAAGAATACAGGAGCCTTACTTGCATATAATTTTATGTAAATATTGATGTGGGAAAGATTCATTTGATGTTATTAGGTTCAATCTATCAGGTACACACATTTAAAAGAAGATAATTGCTGACACTTTAATGTTTTACATTGTGAATTCTATGACAGTATTGTAAGATTTTACTCAGATTCTATGGAGGAAGGATCCTAAATAATAAAAAAATGTGTGTCATCAAAATTATTGCTTAGTACCTCAACTGAATGAAATGGATGATCCTGTTTCTCAGAGTTCTGATAGTTTTGGATGAGGGGCTTTGATATATAAATATAGGACCAGTCAGAAAACAACCTCATTGGGACTTAGGCAATGTATGCTGAATAAGCCCTACTAAGTGACGACTTATATCAAACCATTGTCTCTTTGGAATCCTGCAGGTTTCACAATTAGATATGCTTATTGAGGTGTATGTGACATCAAGTTCAATGAAGGTATGAGTGTATTACTTAGAAATAAAGTTCTTAATGAATTAAATATCCATTTGAATGGAGGTAAGAATTACTATCTATTTTTATGGGTCACTTATAAAAATACATGTGAAAAAAGAAGTTATATACTACAGTAAAGAAACACCAGGTATTGATTGGTAAAATATAGTATCTGGTAAAATCCTGTACATTTGTTTTTATTTTCATCAGTTATTACCATATTCCATGCAATATTCAGGTTATCTTTTTCTTTTTTTTTTCTGTTTCTTTTGATTAGATAGTTTCTTTAATTAAAGTCCTAATGTTATCCCCTTTCCTCATTTACCTTCCAAAATCTCCCTCTCCCATCCCACCTCCTACTGCCTAGGAAACCTCCCACTACCACTTCCTTATTCTGGCATTCACCTATCCTTGGACAATGAACCTTAATAGGACCATTGGCCTGTCCTCTCATTGATATCCAATAAGGCCATCATCTCCTACAATTGCAGCAGGAGACAAGTGTACTCTTTGGTTAGTGGTTTAGTCTCTGAGAGCTCTAGGGGTTTGTTTGGGTCATATTGTTTTACTCCTATGGGACTGCAATTCCTTTCAGCTCCTTGGGTCCTTTCTTTGTCTTTTCTATTGGGAAACCTGTGTTCAGTCCAGTGGTTAACCGAGAGCATCCATCTCTTTTTGGCAGAGTTATTGGCAGAGAATCTCAGGAAACAGCTAATCAGGCTCTTGTCAGCAGGCACTTTTTGGCTTGCACAATAGTATCATCATGTGGACAGTTTTTATTGTACGGATCCCTAGATGGGGCAGTCTCTGTATGGTCTTCCCTTCAAACTATGCTCCACAATTTGTCTCTGTATCTCTTCCCATGTTTATTTTGTTTCCCATTCTAAGAATGTTTTAAGTATCCACACTTTAGTCTTCCTTCTTCTTGAACTTCACATTATCTGTGAATAGTATTTTGGGTTTCCTGCACTAATATAAACTTATCAATGAGTGTATACCACATGTGTTCTTTTATGACTGAGTTACCTCACTTAGGATGATATTTTATAGTTCCATCCATTGATCTAAGCATTTCAAAAAAATCATTGTTTTTTAGAGCTGAGTAGTACTCCTTTATTTAAATGTACCACATTTTCTGTATCCATTCTTCTGTGGGGGGACATCTGTGTTCTTCCCACCCTCTGGATATTATAGATAAAGTTTCAATTAACATACTGGAGAATGTTTCCTTATTACATGTTGGAGTATCTTCTGGGTATAAGCCCAGTAGTGGTATGCCTATGTCTGAAAGGAAACCTCAAAAATTGTAAAATTTCTATAATGCAAAGACATTATCAATTGGTCAAAATGTCAACCAACAAAAGGGGGGAGATAGAGGATTACTATCCAATATATACAAATAAGTGAGGAAGTAATACTCCAAAGAACCAAATAACCCTATTAAAAATGGGGTACGGAGCTAAAAATTAATTCTCAACTGAAGAATACTGAATGGCTGAGCACAACAAGAAGAAGGCAGGAGTATCCCCTCGTTCTGGAAAGACTCAGTGAAGCTGTATAGGGCAAAACCAGAACAGGGAAGTGGGAAGGGTTGGGTAAGAGAACAGGGGGAGGGAAGGGGGCTGATGGTACTTTCAGGGAGTGGGGGTCCAGAAAAGGGGAAATCATTTGAAATGTAAATAAAAATATATCAAATAAAAAAAAGAAAAAGAAATGTTCAGCATCCTTGTCAAGAGGGAATGCATATCAATATAAACATGAGATCCCACCCCACACAGGTCAGAAAGGTTAAGATCAAAAAATCAGGTGACAGCAGAAGCTCATAAGGAGGTGGAGAAATAGGAACACTCCTGCACTGCTGGTCGGTTTGCAAGCTTGTACAACCATTCTGAAAATGAGTTTTGCCATTCCTCTGTAAGTGGGACATAGTGCTACCTGATGTATCCATTTCTTAAATTTCATCATTTGGTTCACATTTGCTTTGAACTCAAAAATAATCCAACATATTTTCAATAATGATCTACCTGTAACAATGCAGTGAACAATGTGCTTCAGACTTTAGTAAACCACTGTAGTATGAAACTCCTGTGTCATTTATTTAACACAAGCTAATGCTCAGGGAATATTGAGAAAAGAGGTTCTGAAAAAGAAGGAAGAGTTCTAGGAAACGGTTTACATACTTTCTAGACCTCCATTTCAAGGCAAATTTTGCTATTTTCACTGTCTGTGTTACCTGGTAAATAGGCACTCTAGCTTGGACTGAAATTTGTTTCTATCTCCTCATTAAATGGCAACAAATGCCAGCAGATCCTCACTCTAGAATCTACAGACTCAGATAATTTATTTTAGGGAAATCAATATATACATACTGTAGCCTTTCAAGATGCTAGAAAATACAGGCCCATTATGATTAATGAAGCTTGGTGTCTCCTTTAAAATTATCATCCTTACTTGGTAATTATTTGCTAGGCAGCCTCTTTCAGAACAAACACCTCATAACATAAGTAATCTAAAATGCTCTGTAAATTTTACCAAAGAAAGTCACCACATACCTGGGATTGAAAGATGTTCTTCCTTTTTTATATTTTTTTATTTTTTTTAATTTTTTGGTTTTTCAAGACAGGGTTTCTATGTGTAGCCCTGGCTGTCCTGGAACTTACTCTGTAGACCAGGCTGGCCTTGAACTCAGAAATCTGCCTGCCTCTGCCTCCTAAGTGCTTGGATTATAAGTATGTGCCACCACTGCCTGGCTCTTTTTCCTTTTTGTAATTTTATCCATTAATTTTTCAAGTGTTGTTACTTTTCCAAGTTCTCCCCCCACCCTTAAAACCCCTATTTCCTCACTCTCAACTTGCCTCTTAAAGGTGATCCCACATCTGCCCATCAACTCCTGCCTCAGGGCCCTAAGTATTCCCCCACTATTGTGCACCATTGGGGCTCTGCAGTTCTGAGGCACTCTATTCCCAGTGAGGCCCTGTATTGCAATGTTCTGCTACATATCCAGCAGGAATCATGAGTCCCCAGATGTTTACTCTGATTGTGGTTTAATTTCTGGGAACTTTGCAGAGTCTAGTAAGTTGATAGTTTTGTTCTTATAGAGTTGCAAACACCTTCATCTCTTTAGGTCCAATCCCTAATTTCTCCATTGTTATCATTACATCCTGTCTAATGTTCTGTTGCATGAATCTGCATAGAACAGCTAGGGATATATATTGGTTTCACCTCTATTTGGTGGAAATGTTTTTTATTTTATTTTTATTTTTTCTTTGTTTTTGAGTTACAGTACTGTTTTATGTACCCTTTGTTTTCTGTACTTCACTAAAATAATCTTTGCTCACTTTCATATACATTTCTTATTTTCATTTAATTATTATTAAATATGTATATCTGAACACATGTACATGTTTATTCTTAAAATACATAAATACAGTCCATTTAGTTGGTATACTGCTATGCTTTATATTTTTAAGTCTGATCATGTTTTTGGATTAAAAAATGGATGCTTTTCTTCCAGAATACTGTATTCTTTGCTCAGCATTTTTAGGTCCTTAAAATAGTTTAAAAAGCTAATTTGTTACTTATGTTTACAAATTCTATAGTTGAAACATGAGGATAACTTTTCAGGAAAGCATCAGAGTTGGGATGGAAGAAACTTTGTTGGTATTTGATAATCTGGTTGCAGAGTGAATCTAATATTGTTCAGAGCAGATTAGCATTAGAATATTCTCACAAATCTGTAGATCTTTCTGCTTCTGAGCACATATCAACAGTGCTAAATGAGCTAAGTGTGCATTTAAAATATAAAATTAAGTGGCAATGGATTATTAGTGGTAGATATTGTGGGTAAACATAATGTATTATATGTAATGTTAGTATTTTAAGACATTAAATGACTTATGAATATTAAGTTAAATATGTCCAAAATATTGACATCTTAATATAAATTTTAAGTGATATCAAATTAACACCATAAAAATATCAAAGTGCTTCTCTAATATTCACAAAACTCACAAAACTATGCACATACAAAGCTATGATTCTAGAATGTCTAGATTTTGCATATTTATTTTCCAAAAAGTCTTCTCTATATTTTTATCATTATTATAATTTAACACAGAGTGTATTATGTGAGAAATAGCTTGATGAATCTACACACAAGTATGCCTTTTAGATAATTGCAGTATTTTTTCTCAGATGTACTGTGCATAAATATATGAAATAATTTGATGCATTTCCAAATAAACATAATGTCTCAGGATTTGTGACAGGAAGATTACACAACTTCAGCTATGATGTGCTTTTGACTGCCTGTGATTACAAACAGCAGTTCCTAGTCACAAATGGAGACTGCATTATAGGTACCATTAGTCAGACACAGGCTCAAAGGCACAAGCATTACTGGACAGTTTTCTCAATCTTTAATTAGAGCCAGAAACACCAGAATACCTGCATAATATTTTGGTATTTCTTCAACCTCATCTTTTTGTTTTATTTCTGATGCAACAGGCAGGGAGCAGGGAGAAAAGATGGAGGAGCTTTGCTGGAAATATCTCCATGGTAACAACAGGCTTTTACCTTTGTTATCATTTTTGAGACCTCTCTCCTGATTGGCCCCAATCCTTTTCTCTGTTTTTCCACATATATTCAGCCAGTCTGAGTTAACCATAGCTAAAGAAATATATTCACATAAAAAAAAAATCTCTAGTAATCCTCCTGGTTGTTGTCTAGTTCTCAGATCTTACAGGCTCTTGCTATAGATTGACAAGCTGCTCTTTCAGAAGGAGGATTGCAGATGAAAATGAAAAGAAAACATCATCATGGTCAGGTAACTTGCTATAATTCTTCACATTACTGCTCCAAATGAAACTGCTCTGAATGAAACAGCTCCTATTTGCTGTCCAAGGTATTTGTTATTGTTAGTCGTGATTGCTTCAGTTTTAAGATCTATAAATCAAGACTCAGCCTTGAAGTGCTGTTTCATTTCAAGGATGTTGTATTAATTAGGCCTTCAGTATCTTACAGAAACACGAACACTGTTGCTTCTTAATATGCTTTCAGGATCAGATCTGTAAAGGTTTTTAATATCAGGACAGCTGTTTTCAATGGCAACCATTATTTATTCTGGAACATTCTCTGACTTTGCCTTACCAAGAGTGGCATCACTATGAGAGTACTAAAACCAAAACACTGCACTTCTCCCTTGCTATCATCCTGACACCATCTAAGTTATCAGAGAGTTTACATTACATTTCAATCCAAATTCAAACATTAGGTTTACTGCTTTATTTTTGGTAAGAAACAAAGTTCTGTATTCATACTTACATATCTTCATACTTCGTTCTTTAAGGAGAGACAAACCAAAGATTTTGCATATAATTGAGAGAAAAATGTTACCACACAAAAATTCCTTTTTTGTTGTTTTTAATTTGAATCTTGACACACTAATATTTCAAGCCATTACCCAATCTCCAAGAGTCATAGTATATATGTTAGATTAGTTGTATTTATTTGTCTTAAACTCTATTTAGTATAACTGATCTTTTTCTTTCAATTGTGTTTTTTAGATATCTTCTTGTGCCTCTTTTTTGTTCTGTTGTAATTTTATAAAATTCCTATTTGTATTCTTTTGAATAAGCCAGGATCTTCAGGTGCCTTTAACTTTATCTAAACAATGATATATGGAAGGAACAATTGATGCTAATACATTGAGTCTGTGAAATACACACATAAAAATATAATTGCTAACAATCATGTATTTTAAATTTTGAATGCTTATAATAGTAAATTTTAAATTTCATAGTAGTATTCTTATCAGATTCTTTGCAGGAAGGATTATAAATGAAAAAATATATATTCTTTTCTTTTTATTTTTTTTTGAGACAGGGTTTCTCTGTGTAGCCCTGGCTGTCCTGGAACTTACTCTATAGACCAGGCTGGCTTTGAACTCAGAAATCTGCCTGCCTCTGCTTCCAAATTACTGGGATTAAAGGTGTGTGCCACCACCACCCAGCGAAAAAATGTATTTTCAAGTTTATTGTTTACATATATGGACTGAATGAAAAGGAAATTCCTGTCCTCAGAGTTCTTATAGATTTAGATGAGAGGCTTGGATATAAAAATATAGAACTCACCAAATAATATATTCTCATTGGGAGATAGCTTATGTATCCTCTATAGGTACCACAAAGAAACCACTAAGCACAAATCCTACTCACTGTGAAATCTTATATGTTTCACAGTTAGATATGCCTGGTGATGGGTATCTGAGATCAAATGGGAAATCATTTGGAATGTAAACAAAGAATATAGAAAATAGAAATATATAATTAAAAAAAAAAAAAAGAAATCTGTACCTGCCCCTTGCTGTTGCAGCACTCAGAATAGACTGCCTTGTACTTCAAATGTTCAGTGTCTGAACTTAATGGTGAGGGTGGGAGATGAGGAGCTAAGTTTTGGCTTAGCCCACTGGTTTGCCATGAAGTAACTTGTGTGTGGGATTGGAACCTTCTTCCTCATAGCAACCTGAGGTAGTTGATAGAGATCATCTTAGGGTCATGAAAGCAGGTGAACTGGCCCTCCTCCTCATTGACTACAGTAGTTTAAAATACACTTCCTACAACTAATCTTGGCAGCACAATGTACTGTTTTATTTTTTCAAGAGCGAAAGCTTATGAATATTGGATAGAATAGTCATTAATATTATTGGATGGAAAGTCACTTTAGAGAATTCATTGGATTTGTCCTAACATACACTATTCACATGTTAGTATTGATCAAAATATTTATAGAATATTACTTCTACTCAAGAAACAAAAATAAATGTTAAATTTATACAGACACATGTGCAGACATACAAAAACTTACATAGACACAAACAATTGTTGAGATTATGCATGTACGTTAAACATTTCTCTTATTTAAAAAATACCTCTTCAATTATTTGTTTACCAATATGTCACTGACAAACACTCTATGGTAACCAGAGACCATTCCTAATCTCAGATTGAATTCAACATCTATGTTTTTTTAAAGAACACAGATCTTTATAATGATGCCTTAACAAAATAAGTACTTGCCAAAGGGTATAACCCAGCTTCTCTTCATTACTACTACTACTACTACTACTACTACTACTACTACTACTACTACTACTGCTTCTGCTGCTGCTGCTGCTGTTGTTATTGTTGTTGTTTTTCCAATCTACTCATTGTTACCTCTCAGGCTGCCCTGTGACACAACCTCATCCCATTCTTTCTCCCCAGACTCCAAGAGAATGTCCCTATTTCCCAAGCACCAACAGACTGGACCTTTGCACTCTTTATGGAATCAACTCCCTTGAATGTTAGGTCGTACTTAACTCATTTAGGCCAGATCAGGCAGTCTTCTACTCTATATGACTCACCTTTTATCAGATAACAGATGCTCCCTGATTCTTCCTCAGTGTCTGAGAAAGCTCCAGTGTCCAGGTTAGTTGAGACTGCATATCTACTTATGGCATTGACCTCCTCTTCACATTCTTCCCGGATTTCCCTAATTCAACCACAGGAGTTCCCAGTTTATGTGCATTGCTTGGGTATAAGTGTCTTCATCTGATTTTTTCAGCTGCTTGTTGGGACTCAGAAGGCTGCCATGCTAAGCTCCTGTTAGTAAGCACAGCACAGCATCAGAAAGAGTGCCAGGCCTTAGATCTCCCTCTTGACCTTGTTCCCCATTTGCATCTGCTACTCAAACTTCTTTCCTTCCAGTCCTTCTCTACTTTTGCCACTCTACTTCTTTTAGACAGTTACTATTTCAGAGTGCCTTACAGTGGGGTTGCAAAACCAATTGATATCCTGACATTTTACTGGAGTTGAACTCTACAACATCCTTCTCCACACTCTAGAGCATTTAATTTTAGTTCCCTCCCTATGAGTTCTGAATTTCTCTCTTGTCCCAGGTCTCTGGTCAATTCTATATGCATCCTACCTTCGACCTCCTGAAGTTGCCTGCTTTCATTTAATCTGCTGGCACTTCTGAAAAATCACATCTGTTTTTCCAGTCCACAATACCTGATTATATTCCTCTTTTCCTCTCTTAACCTCTCCCATATATGTTGCTTCCTTCCTTCATCTCCTGTAATTTCTTCCTTCTCTCTCTGAATTAGGGTTGAGGGATCCTTGCTTGGGCCCTTCTTCTTGTTCACCTTCTTGTGTCTTCAGATTGTATGAGGGGTATTATTATTAATTTAATTTTTTGGTGGTTTGCTACTTGAGTTTGTTATATATTTTGGATAATACCCCTCTAATAAGTGTGGGATTAGGGAAGATTTTTCCCCCAATCTTTATGTTGTCAATTTGTCCTTTTGAATATATCCTTTGCCTTACATAAGATTTCCAGCTTCATTAGGTCCTATTTACCAATTTTTGATATTAGAGTCTGAAACATTTTAATTCTCTTTTGTACTCCCCTCCACACAATGTCAATGAGTTCAAGGCTCTTCATCACTTTCTCTTTTATTGGATTTAGTGTATCTGGTTTTATTTTGAGGTCCTTAAACCACTGGGAATTGGAAAAAATGTGGATATATTTTAAAATTTTTACACACAGACAGACAAGCCCCAATTTTTGGCTTCTTTGTCAGAACTCAACTGTACATAAGTGTGTCAGCTTATTTCTGGGTCTTCATTTCTATTCCATTTATTCCCCTGTCTTTTTACCAATTACATGCAGTGTTTATAACTATTGCTCTGTAGTACAATCTGAGGTAAGGGTTGATGATTTTCCCACTAGTTCTTTTAATTTTAATAATTACTTTCACTATCCTGGTTTTATTTTTGTTTCCTTTTATGCTTTTTCATTTGACATTAAGATTTGATCTGTCCATGTCTGTGAAGAATTGTGTTGGGAATGTGATGAGGTTTTCATTGAATCTGTTGATTAACTTTGGTAAAATGTCCATTTATACTAAGTTAATCCTATAATCCTTGAGTCTGTGAGATATCTCCATTTTTTTGAAATCTTCTGTAATCTCTTTTTTGAGAAACTTGAAGTTCTTGTCATACAGATATTTCACTTGCTTGGTTAGAGTTACTCAAATGTATTTCATATTATTTTTTATTATTGTAAAGGTGATCTTTCCATGTTCTTAATTTTTAGCAGCATTCAACCACCTTAGCTTGTATTAATCACACACTAATTTTTGTACAATAAATTGTTTCATTAATCCTGTCAGCATATATTCTTGTTAAGTGACATGGCTGCACATGATCACATGTACATCTACACTTGGTTTTATTAGTAACCTTTTTTTTTTAAGACAGTGTTTTTCTGTATAGCCCTGACTGTCGTGGAATTCACTCTGTAGACCAGGATGGTCTTGTACTCAGAAATCTGCTTCCCTCTGCATCCCAAGTGCTGAGATTAAAGGTGTGTGTCATGACCACCCGGCTGATTATTCAATTTTTAATTGTATATATTCTTTATTTACATTTCAAATGTTATTCCCTTTCAATTTTCTTTCCCTATAAATCCCTATATCTTCCAATATCCCTTTTTTCTATGAGGTTATTCCCCCCAACCATCTACCCACTGTGGTCACCCCACCTTACCATTACCCTATATTGGAACATCAAGCATTCACAGGACAAAGGGCCTCTCCTTTTATTGATGCCTGACAAGGTTAGCTGGAGATAATTATCAAGCTGGAGCCATAGGTCCTACCATGTGTACTCTTTTGCTTGCAGTTTAGTCTCTGGGAGCTCTTGGGTTCTACTGATTGATAATTGTTGTTATTCCTTTGGGGTTGGAAATTTCTTCAGTTCCTTCAGTCCTTTTTTATAACTCGTCCATTGGGGAATCATGCTCAGTCCAATGGTTGGCTATGAGCTTCTACTTTATTATTAGTCAAGCTCTGCTAGAGGCTCTCAAAGGCAGCTATATCAGGATTCTGCCAACATGCACTTCTTAGCATACATAATAATGTCTACATTTGGTGAGTGTATGTAGGAAGGATCCCTAAGTGGACATTCTCTAGTTTGCCTCTTTTCCAGTCTCTGCTCCACACTTTGTCTTTGTTTTTGCTTCCTTGATTTCAGTATATCTGTCACTGATCCACTTTGCCTTGAGCTTTGTACAAGGATATAGAAATAGATCAATGTGCATTTTCTACATGCTGTCGGCCAGTGAACAATGGTGAGCCAGCACCATTTGTTGTAAATGCTATTTCCCACACCACCCCCACTGGATGGTTTTAACTTCTTTGTCAAAAATCTAATGATCATAGGTGTGTGCTCATTCCTTGGACATGAGTTCAATTCCATTTATCTACCTATGTGTTACTGAACCAATATCATGCAGTTTTTATCACTATCGCTCAGTAATACAGCTTGAGGTAAGGGATGGTGATTACCACAGAAGATATTTTATTGTTGAAAATAGTTCCCCAATTCTGTGTTTTTAGTGATTCTAGGCGCATTTTCAAATTTCTCTTTCTACATCTATAAATAAATGAGTTCCAATTATGATGGAGGAGATCGCATTGAATCTGTAGTTTGCTTTCAGGAAATGGTATTTTGTGATATGAATCATTCCGATACAAGAGCACGGGAGATTTTTTTCCATCTTCCGAGATTTTCCTCAATTTATTTCTTCAGGGACCTGATATTCTTCTCATGTAGATGATATAATTGCTTGATTACGATCACACCAAGTAATTTTTTAGCATGTGTGTGTATGGCTTAAAAACTGGAATTGGATTGAATCTTCTTCTTCTTCTTCTTCTTCTTCTTCTTCTTCTTCTTCTTCTTCTTCTTCTTCTTCTTCTTCTTCTTCTTCTTCTTCTTCTTCTTCTTCTTCTTCTTGTTCTTCTTCTTCCTCTTCTTCTTCTTCTTCTTCTTCTTCTTCTTCTTCTTCTTCTTCTTCTTCTTCTTCTTCTTCTTCTTCTTCTTCTTCTTCTTCTTCTTCTTCTTCTTCTTCTTCTTCTTTTGAGACAGGCTTTCTCTGTGTAGCCCTGGCTGTCCAGGAACACACTCTGCAGACCATGCTGGCCTCAAACTCAGAAATTTGCCTTCCTCTTGGATTGAATCTTCTCTCTTGTGATGAATCCCTAAATATATTGATTCCCCTTACCTTAGTAGGGAGTATTTGCCTGTACTTTTCTATCTATGAAGGCATATTTGGAATTTTCTCCCTCTAGTTGGATATTTTAATTTAATTATGGGTTTTTAATTATTCATAACCCCTCAATAAATATCAAAACATCAATATTTCCTTACAATTTCTTTGCATCTCTAATCTAGCTTCATGTGTTCTTAAAAAGTGATTCTGTATGTTATCCAAGGAAATTCTAAAATGTTGAGCTTATAAGTGAACCTATACTAGTGCCATGATCTTTGTTGTATAAAGACTTGTGGTACAACTTTATAGTCACATGTTACAGAGTACAGTAAATAGCCCATTGCCTGTTTTGACATGTTAACACATTAATCTCATTTGTTACCTGGGGAGAACATTGGTGAAATTCTACATATGTCTGTTTTATATAAGTTAAATAGAGGGCCACACAATCTTCATATCTCTGATTCTTGAAAAAAATACATATTTTATTGGAAATCTTTTAAATTAATAACATTGATGCTAACTGTTGTTATATACAAATGCACATCTATACAGAATTTCATTTTTGAGACAAATTAAATGCAGTCAATATATAATGTTTGTTGTATGAATGTGTCCTTTAATGATGACCATTTTCTGTTAGATAACTAAGTGGAATGCTCTTCCTTATAGAAGGTTAACTCCTGATCTCATATTTCTTCAGGTGTCTCAAATCCTGGACTGAATTTGGAGCTTCCCTTTCTTTCCAAATAGAGATTATTAAATGGATTGTGTTCACATTTTATTAATCTTTTGATATTATATTTGTGCAGATTATGTATGTTACACAAAAGAAAGTTTGCAAAAAGCCATTATCCTATTCTGCTGGATAATATAATCATTCTGCCCCCATTCTGAAATATTACCTAATACTTTGAATAGTGGTGTATTTTGTGGATACATCTGACAGGATTAGACAGAACAGTATGAATTCCTTACAGTATAAACTGACCAGTAATTAGTCTGTTAGTGCTGTAAAATTAATAATTCTACTGAAGCTGAAATTTTACAGTTTGTTGGTGGATATAAATATATTTAGATATTATGCTGTTTCAGAGAGATTGCAACTAGAGGTTTTCATTTTTTCCTATGGATGATATATTGAGTAAAAACAAAATGTATCATTTTAAATTTAGATAACACAAAATATTAACCAATGATATTTGGAAATTATCATGAAATGATATATAATAGTACATAGAGTCTTCTTATACTATATCACTTTTGAATATATTTGTGATAAAAATTGAGTTGACATTTTACAAAATGCAAATAACGTCTTAGTAATATGCATATATAAATCAACTCCACTGAAGACTTAATATCACGCCTTCTCTTTGACTCTATTTTAGATGTACACATAGATTTATTTTAAAAATTTCTTCCAATATATTTTGATCAAATAATCTTGCCTACCCAAATCAGCTCACATCTTTCCTCC